>NW_006399822.1:1459199-1579586 GCF_000299155.1 Elephantulus edwardii
CCCGTTTAATTCACCATGAAAACAAATTCAATTAGAACAGTCCTCTCTGGGCCTCAGTTTCCTTATATGCCAAATAGGATTAACAGCTCTGGGGTGTGTGTGTGTTTCTGGCATTTGCTGGACACATTGCTCTCAGAAACATAAAGTGGCCAGGAACAGTACACTTCTGGTGTCCCGGCTCCCTCCCGCTCCCGAGAGGTCCCCTCCTGTTCTGGTGGTCTTTGGAACTTTGGATACAGTTCTGTCCCGGAGTCCCTGAGCTGGGGCACTCAGAACATGGGGGGGGGGGTGACAGCACGGGAGGGAGGTGCTAAGGCCCCGGGAATGTGCTTCTGAGCACAGAGCCCACAAGTGGGAGACAGAATGATGACAAAGGGGGGAGGGGATGGGGGAGGAAGAGGGGTGAGAGAGGGATCTGCTTTCTCAACAGAGTAAGGGTTTCGGGAAGGAGTCCTGAGAGGGGCAGAGAGAAGAGGAAGGATGGGTGGAGTTTTCAAAGGCACAAAACAAAAAAGCAGAGGGGGAAAAGTAGAAATTTGCGTTCAAGAGACAGGCAGGCATAGTTTATTTCTCAGATTTGAGAGCTGCACACAGTTACACATCATCACATATATGCACTATGCTCACATTCCATACACTGTCTCACAACATGCATTTACACATGTGTGTGTACCTCACCTCCACACATACTACAGACCCAGCGTCACACACATTTACACACAGTCACAGCTACACACATGGGCGCGCTCTCTCTCCTTCTCTCTCTCTCTGAAGCAGAGGAAGGTGAAGGGGACTGGGATTAGGGAGCAAGGCTAGAGGAAGCTGCGGTGAGGAGCCATCTGAGTTCTTCCTCTAAAGTTGTGATGTGCCCCAGGAGCCTGGGGGGTGGGGTTTGCCCTGCCTGGTGATGCTGTCTGCCCACCGGCCATGGGATTGTGGTTTTAGCTGGAGGGAATCTCTGGTTGGGTGCAGGGAGCGGGGAAGGGGCTTTCTTTTGGGGCGCTCCCTCCAGGATTGCATCAGAGTCACACTGCAGTGTTTGGCCCCCCAGCTCCCCACCCAGACCCCAGAGGAGGGTTGTGTGTGGACTGGCTGTCTTTGTTCTGAGGTCAGCCTCAGAGCCCGCTCTGGTGCTTGTGGGCCAAAGTGACAGGCTCAGGCTCCAGGGTCAGCAGTCCTGGGCAGGGAGCTGGGCACCTGGGTGCCAGCACATACACGCACACATGCACACATAGGTTGGAACAATGAGGGGGGAGGCATGAGATCCATGTGGAGTGGGGGTGAACTAAGACTCCATGGCAGAGCTGTGAGCCTGGGGGAGAGGGGAGACCGACAGATACAGGGCAGACAGATAGGCTGAGGGTGGGAATGATCCAGAGGAGGACAGACCTGAGCACGTCCTGGGTGGACACTGGAGTCCCCAGCCCTCTCCCCACTCAGCCCTGACCAGGACCCCCAGAATGTGAGGAAGGGTCCTCAGGAGAGCTATCCCTTTTTTCTTGGCCTCTGGCAGAGAGCGATGGGATGGCCCTTAACTGGGCATCTTAACTCAGCATTTGCTCATCCAGTTCTGCCTACCACAAGTGGTCCACTGGGCACTCGCATTCCATGTCCAGCTCCACATCCGGCCAGGGGAGGTGAGGAGCCCCCTCCCAGGGGAAGGATCCAGCCTCCTGGTCCACACCAGCCCCAAGCCATAGGCAAATCATTATGATCCATTACAAGCCTCAGTTTCTGCTTTGATTAGGGCACGTGGGCATCACCCATCCACAGTGTCCTAAGCTTAAGAGATAGGAGAGTCTGTAGGGCTGGCAAGGCTGGGTACCCTGTCGGGGTGAGCGGGGTGCCCCATCAGTGCAGGCCAGGCAGAGCCCAGGGCAGGGTCCCTGAACAGTCCTCTCTGGGCCTCAGTTTCCTTATATGCCAAATAGGATTAACAGCTCTGGGTTCTGTTGTCATTGTAGGAGTGCCTGGTTCTTGGGAGGCAGAGGGGCAGGATGCCTCAAAGCCAGGGAATGGCACCAGCTGGGAGACTTGAAAGACTTGAGAGTGTATGCAATGACCCCAAGAGGGGGAATCTGGGCATGTGACTCAGGACATGTCCTTCTCCCGCTGGGCTCCAGTGCTGGCCTCTCAGTACCCCCCGTTTCCCAGCCCCCAGTGCTCTGCACTGCCATCAGAGGGGCCAGCAATGTGGATGGGGGGCCTGATGGTGTGGATCCAGGGGGATGGTGGTGTGGACTGGGGGGGGGAGCTGGTGGTGTGGACTCAAGGGTGCTGGTGGTCTGGATCTGGGGGGCTGGTGGCATGACTCAGGGGGGCTGGTAGTGTGGATCCAGAGGGCTGATGGTGTGGACTGGAGCCTGCTCTGGTAAGAGGTGCTGGGGAGAGAGAGCCACCTTTCACACCCAATTTGACTTGGTCTTGGGCGTGGCCCCGACTTCAATCAAGATTGGTTTGGGTCACCCCCACTCCCTCCTTTCCTCTGAGGTCCTCACAGAGACCCCCAAGTTCTCCCACCTTCTAGAAGTGGTGCCCACTTTGGTAGGGAGCTGGGAAAGGGGAGCTGGGCCTCATTCCCGCCTACCCTGCCCTCCTAACCTCAGGCTCCTTCCGGTTCTCAGACACCTTCCTTATCAAAGATAAGAACACAGCTGCCTCCTGGGGTTGCCGGAATGGAGTGAAAAGATGCTCCTTAGAGATAACACCTTGGCGCCTGTGGTATACTTGTGCTGTGCAAGTGTGGCTGTGTCCCAGACTCTCACACTGTACGCTCATCTGCCCATTTCACAAATAGGAAAGTGAAGCCCAGCACAGGGCAGGCAGCAGGGGCTACAAAAATGTGGGAGCTATTGGCAGGGTGCAGTCCCAGGGTGGGGCTCCAACCCTCGGAAATGCCCCCCATTCCCTGTATAATGGTCAGCTCAGTTTAAAGGCCTCCGTTCACTTCCAGTTTCCCACCAACCAAAGGGGTAGCTGCCCTGACGCCTCTAGCCTGCAGGGCCACCCTGCCCTCCTGTGGGTGAGTGGGGGATGGAATCGGGGGTCTCTGAGGACAGCGAGGACCCACAATCACCAGAGCTTCCAAGCCCAGCCTCCAACACAGACAAGGGTGGGTGGGTCCCCCTTGACCATCAACTTTCTGTTGGGGGGTGTGGGTATTCAACCAGTCTGTCCTCCTCAAGAATTCAGGGAGGGTCTGCTGGGGCTTCTTTGGGTAGCCTGAAATTGGGGCCCTAAGATAGAAAATTCTAGGAGACTGACAGAGCACCCCGACTTTGCTCTTGGGTCCAGTGTCCTAGGGAGAGAGCCTCGAAGGGGCATTGCTGAGGGTGGTCCCCTGTCTGCCCAGCCATGAATGCCCCCTTCCCCACTCCACCCTCACCACCCTTACCTCCAGGAACTCCTGTGCAATTCAGACCAGCTGTGGACCTTTAGTGTGAAATCACACGGTCAGCTTCAGTCTCTCCTCTCCCAGCTGCCTTTAGCTCTGGCAGGTTGCTGGGTAGAGGCGAAACGACAGGCAGCCAGTTTTTTCCTGTCCCAGTCCCTGTACTGACACGTTATTCTCTCCTGGCATGGCCCACAGTTTGGCATGGCACCGACGGGCACGGCCCATGCTCACAGCCGGCTAATCTGTCCGCTTGGTTTCTGCAAAGTCCTGCTTCACCGCCTGAGTTCATTCGTTCTTAACCCATGCACCGAGGGAAAAACCCAAAAGTTTACCTGCCCAATTCTGTCCCTGACAGGAGAGGATGTAGAAGACTTGACATTTTTAAAAGTGTAAACCGCAAACTGTTTCAAGTGTTTGGTTGTATTCTCAAGGTCAAAGTCGCATCTCTTCACCCTCCAGCTCACACTGGGCATGACTTTGGGCCACAGTGAGCAGAGCCGACCCCGGCTGGCCGCTTCTTCCCACAACACTTCTTCAAATTGCACGGAGACCCGTTTAATTCACCATGAAAACAAATTCAATTAGGAATCAAATTTGCCCATTTAGAGGCGATCCGTGATGACTAGCCCAACACCCCATCCGCACTCTGTCCCCACAGCTTTTTGAGGAAAGCAGCATTTTCTGAAGGTCATCTATTGGGGAGGTGGCCCTCCACCTTGGCCTACCTGCCCCTAACTCGCCTCTTTGTCTCACGATGTTTTAGTGAGAATGACTGAACATTCTTCCAGCAGGGCTTTCGGCCCAGGCGGTGCGTCTGCATCCCGAGGTCCCGCACGCGCGTCCCGCTCCGGCGCCGCCAAGCCCGCAGCTCCGGGATCCTCGCCCCATCGGGCTGAATGTGTGGCGCTGACAGTGAAGTAGGGCTAGTGGCCATGAGAGGGTCCCGGGCGGACTGTGCCCACTCTGCGACGAAGCAATTATTTAAACCGTGGTTTGGGCTAATGATGGGTTCTGCTTGCGTGAAAGTCGTGTTTATTTTACCTCGATCGAGGGGGTGTGCTGGGCCAGGGAAGTAGGAATTGCAAACGATAAAGTTCTCACGTTGGGGAAAGTCTCAGGGAGTAGGGAGCACCCCTCTGTGGCTTTAGTGGAAGTCCAGGGCAGATCTGACGCGGGCCCTGGGGCACCAGGCGCTCTCAGGAAAGTGCCTTCTGGAAACCTTGGGCCAGCCCGGACACGGCTCCGTGAGCAGGAGAGGGGACTTCACATAGCAAGGGGCTTGGGCGCTAGGCCCCAGCTGGAACCAAGTGGCCCCGAGGGTGACCATCAGAATCCGAGATCCACGAGGGTGGGGTGCCTCAGATCGTGTTCTTTCTGGATTCGTTTTTACAAAGCTCAGAAATGAAGAGGCGAGCTTGCTGGGTACGCGTGTGTAGGGTAAGAAGTAACACTTAGTGGTGTTGGGGGCGGGGAAAGTCCACGTAAAACTCCACTACGTGGGTATTGCCAGCAGCTTTGTCTGGGACCCGACTTATCCTGGGCACCGCGCTTCACCTGCTGAGGCCCGTGTAGAAAGCGCCTGGAGTGGGGTCTCTGGCGGACTCCAGCTTGTCTCCCATAGCGGTTCCAGAAACCCAGTCGGGAATTCCTGGTTCTTGGGGCCCCGGCCAGAGTGGGGTTACAGAAGGCGTGTGTAGACACAGAGCCCTTTCTGATGCGGCCAGCCGGCCGGTTGGGCTCTGGACGGAATGGGGTGCCCCCACGGAGATCCCTCATATGGCACACTTGCGGGCAGCGGTGAAATCGGGGCCCAGGCTGTGTGAATGCACGCACTGCCCAGGGTAACGGCCCCTGAGGCGAGCCGCTGACCAGCCGCCGCACTCACGGGCCTGGGCGCCAGAGGGGCCCCGGTCCAGCACGCCCAGCGCCGAGAGGCCGCCCTGGCGAGCGGGCCGCAGCCTAGCTGGAGGTGCCCGGGGCGTCGGCCGCACGGAGCCCGCTCTCGTTCCAGCTCAATTAGCTCGCTCGCTGCCAGGGCCGCCGGGACGCGCTCCGCCCGCAATTAGGGCCGCGCCGGCGGGGCGGGGCGGGCAGGTAGCCGCACCAGCTGCCCCGGCGCTATTAACTGGTGGCTTAATGTACATCTCACGCTGACAAGCCGGCCCCCAGTCGGGGCTCCCGCGGAGACGCGCTGAAAGTCTGGGGCAACTCGAAGGTCAGGATCCCGGCTTCAAAACGATTCCGCGCGGGCGTTCGCCCCGGCCCCGCCGCCGCGTGGACAGCGTGGAGCCGGGCGCAGGGGCTGCCGCGAGGGCAGGGGGCTGGCGGGGCGAGGCCAGCGGTGGGCGCTGGGCCGGCGTGGCTGGCGAAGTAGGTGGCCCTGTATATTTTTGTTCAAGTGGTGTTTATGTTAATGAAAACGGATGGAATTACAAACAGCGCGCCGATGCCGCTGCGGCCGCCGGCGACTCCCTGCGCTCGCGTCGAAGGCGCAATCAACGAACGGGGCAAGCTCGGCGGGCTCCCGCTTCTCCCGCAGAATCCCCTCCCCTCCCTCCAAAGGGGACAAACGGTCTCGCCCCCCCACTGGGATCTCTGGGTTTGCGGGTACCTCTCCACAGTAGCGCCGTCAGCATTCTGGATACAACCCCAATTTAAAGCCACCTTTTTTTTTTTTAAGAGTCCCCACCTGGCCCCTGGCCCTGTCTCTCGGCCGCTGGGGCTCCCGGCCCTCCCCCCCCGCCCTGGGCTTGCCGCTCGTCACTCCCCCGCCTTTCCTTGCTGGGGTTCTCATTAACCGGGCCATGGGCATTTGTTTTGTGGCCCAGCAGCCGTTTCTTTTTTTTTTTTTTTTTTTAGGAAAAAAGCAGTTTGGATCGAAAGGCGACTTCCAATTAATTCCCCCCAAGAAAAGTTTGTTGTTGTTTTTTATTTCGTTCTCCGCACCCGTCGACCCCTTTTGCTTTGTTGGTAAGAAAGGCTGGTGGCCGCGCAGCCGCGGTGTAAAGTGACAGTCTGTGTGGAACGAATGAAACCTCCCGGAGCGACCCCCGACCACCACAGGGTGAGGGGACGAGGGTATGCAGGCCCGGGGCGGTGGAGCGAGGCTCAAGGGGGAGCCCCCATCACAGGCCTTGTCTTCTCAGCTAGTCTGTTCCCCGTAGAAATGCACCACTTAAGACATGCCCTTTCCGAAAAGAAAAACCGGGGTGGCTGCGTCCTGAAGGGCAACGTGTAAGGCGAACTGGGAGGCTGTGAGCGTGGATTCAGGGCCCTGGGAAATCCTCTCGAGGAAGCTGACCGGGGAGAGGTAGGCGCTGTCACCATGCATTTCCTCAGCTCGTGGCCATGCTTAGTGTGGACACTTCACCCTGTGCTTTCAGGGCGGCTTAGCTCTGGCCTCTGCGAAAGGGAGGACAGTGCCCACGCTCCTTGGCCCTGGGCCTCTCTGCCGACCTGGGCAGGCAGTACTGGGCAGCCCCCCTTGAAGGCAGGGCTCACCCCATGGACAGTGTCACTTCAGGAAGAGGGAACCACAGCCCCGAGAGACCGCTGCATGTGCCTGGTCCTCCAGACAAATCCCAGTGTCCGCCATGTAGGGGTGCTTCTGGGGGACTTGGCCCTCTTTGTCCTCTCTGCCAGATCAAGGTCAGTGTAGGAACCACCAGGATTGCACAGACTCTGCTGTGGCCCCAGGCTCACCCTGAGCTCCAGCAGTTGCCATCTGTCTGCGCTGTGCTTGTGGCTCACGCAACCTTGACATTGGGCATCGGAGAGAAAAATCTGAGATGAGAGACCGGTGCTCAGACAAGCTGGGCCCCTCCCTGCTGCGCCTGGATCTGCCTGCACTCCCCCAGGGTGTCAAGGTCACAGCTCACAGTGGAGCCTTACGCCTTGCGTTTGGTGCAGGCGGGCGAGGGCGGCTGTTCTGTGGGGGCCCTGCAGAGCCGCTGCGCATTCACCCCTCATCTTGACCTTCCGCCCTTTATTCAGCTTTTTTCTGGGCTGGCTTCTCTAAAGGGCTTGGGGACAGGTGCGTGCTGGGCCATCCCGGGGTGCCGCTGGGCCCTGGCCACCCGACAGGACTCCTAGGTTGGAAGGGGACACAAGCAGACGTTTGTTTTTAGCTCTGCACCACGTACCTGTCTCGCTCTGCCTGTGGAAGTGGGGGGCTCATTTTTCTGGGAGAAATATGAAGCAGTCTGACTGCAGCAAAGACTTACAGCCTGGGCTGCTCTCAGCGGGCAGCTCTGCTCTACTTGGGGCAGTAAGGTCGGTGTAGAAAGAAGGGGTGCAGAGAAAGAGCGCTGGTCTCGGGGAGTTCGCAATCTCCAGGATCCGCCCTCACCCAGGGGCTCCGGGCAGCCTGACCGCCAGCCCCAGGGAGGGGGGTTCTCAGTGTGCTGCCCGCCAATGCCAGCGCAGAGCCGCCTTCTCTGGGCCCAGGTGCCCCATCCCAGGCTTGCCCTCGGCCGGGAGCTGGCGGGGAGGGGGGGGGGCTTCTTCAGGTCCCAGCCATTCCTTCTATCCTGCAATTAAGCCCGAGGTCAAATATCTCCCTAACGAAGCTATCAGGCCAGCGGCTCATTACGGCGTATATTTAGCCATAAACTAGGGGTTGTAGCGAGGAGGAGATGAAAATTACTGTGTTCTGGGAATGAATCCTTTTAGCAAAAACCAGAGCTGCTATTTGCCGCGGAGGGTAAGTACAGACTCTGGCTTCCAGGCGACCCCCGCGGGAAGAACTGTGCTGCCAGGCCCTTTCCGGCTCCGCATGCGCCCCCACCCGGCCAGGTTTCCTCGCTGCTGACCGGCGCCCACGAGGTACCTCTGGGAGCGCCTGCCTCGAGGGCCCACCGCTCAGGGCTCTCTCTGGCGTTTGTACAGAGTGGAAAGCTGGTCTGTGCCCACCAGCTGGGTGGGGTCTGCACTGCAGGGTAACTAGGGGGGATGTGTGCCCTCAGCAGGCTGCCTGCTCCCTCTGTGCGTCAGAAGCCTGTAAGAGGGGGCAGAAGGCAGGTGAGAACGAAATCCGGAACTAATGGGTGTCTTGGAGGAGATGTTCTGTGGATGGTTGTCAAGGTTAAAAGACTCAGAATTTCGGTGGGCAAAGATATTGAGGGCTGTGGACACGAACAGACGCACATGTCAGGGGCAGCACAAAATGCAGGGTCCAGGGTAGGACTGACACAGGCTTTTGCTCAGAACCTCACCAGCTTTCTCCCTGTCCAGACCGTGATCTCACCATTTATACTATCAGACGCTGGCTCACCCGGCCGTCAGCACGCTCCATCTGTATGTGAGGAGCGGTTCAAACGCCACCTCCTCTTTCGTCCCCAGTGTCCTGGGTGCTGGGGTGGGCTTGGTTGGGACCACAAGTTTCCAGATGCATAGAGATGCGGACTCCACCCTGCGTGTGCTGGGGGTGGGGTGGGGTGGGGTGAAGACTGTGTGGGCTGGGATCTCCCAAGCCCAGAGCCCAGCCGGGCCTCTCAGGAAATGACCGGGTCACCCACAGGCTACAAATATTTGCACAAATGAGAGGAGGGAGCCCCTAGTCTAAATGTTTGCACAGGGTCTCCAGGGGGGCAGATTAATCACTAGGCTAATGGGTCCCCCTGTGCACGGCAGGTGGGTTTTGGAGGAAAGAGACAATGAGCCCCAAACCTGATGGGCACCCCAAGATGCCACATTCCATCTCTTACCAAAGAAGCCAGAGTGCCTTCTGGATAGGCTGTGCTGGGAAGAGGATCAGTCCCCTAGGCCCTCTTGTCTATCTGCCTGCCTGCCCCAGCTCTATCCCCTCAGGGCAGCCCAGTCACTGTGCTGGGTACCATCCCTTCTGCTCAACCCCTCCTCCTCTTCCACCTGTCGCCTTGAAAGCAGATTACACAGCCCTGGTCGTCTTTCTGAAGACGTGGCCATGATGTGGGCTCAGCAGTTACCCTCCATTTTCACATGTTGTGGACATTGCTGGAGCCGTTTGTGGCACTGGCTGTTGGAAGCCATGGCAGAGAGGACACTAGATGACGGTGACTGTGATGTCATCACAGCCATGTGACCGTCCCCAGGACTCCCTGCACATGTTTCTTTTGGGAGATGAGGATACTTGGTAAAGTCTAGACCTCTGCCTTTGATGTGTGATTGGCTTATTTCGTGGTGAAGCATCTGCTGTTATTACTGCTATCTTTGCTGTCACCATTTTCATAGTCACCACCACCACCTTCACTGCGACCATCTCCCCCACCACCTCCGCCACTGTACAGCTCCACCACCGTCACCTCTGCCCCATCACTACCTCTGTCACCTCCTCCACCATCAGCTCCATGTCATCACTGCCTCCACCTTCCCCACCTTCATCACCTCCACCACCATCTCCACCATCACCATCACCTCCACCACCCCCACCATCATCACTTCCATCACCACCACCTCCACCTCTGTGACCGTCACACACCCCACCCCTACCTACCACCTCTACAAAGCAAACGAGGGGCGCCTCACAAGCACCGGATCTTCACGACAGCCCCTGGAGTCTGTGTTATAATTCCCATTTTCTAGATAGGGAAGTGGAGGGCCAGAAAGACTGAGTCTCTAGGCCGAGGTCACTCGGCTGGCAGGCACTCTGCAGCCACCTCAAGTGCTGGCACGTTCCGTGTGTCAGTGGGATCTGGTGGGGGATTTGGTCTAAGGTGATGGTGCAAACTATCAACTTCATCCAGACTCTGCTTATGGCTCTGGGGCCGGGCTGGGGCGCAGGGAGCAACTCAACAGGTTTACTGGCACAGCTTCACCACGTGCAGTGTCCCCATGAGGCTGCAAGATGCCACCATCCTTGCTGGCTGATCACTACATGCATGCATGCACGTGGTTTATGGCTGTGAAGCAGTGTACACTCACGGGCACGCGCTGCTTGGGCCTGTGTGCCATGTTGTCCAGGAATTCTAAAGGGGAGGAGCACGAAGCCAAGGTGTAAACGTGGAGCAGGGCACTTTCCACTCCTGTTCCTCTGCCTCAGACACATTCCAAAGCACTGGCTTCAAACGGGGCACTGTATGTGGACCAGGGCTCCCTCTGGAGACCTGGCTTCCTTGCTACTGTTGAGGCTGTTTTGGAGCCTGGAGGGTCTCTCATCTGAGATGACAGATGCATTTGGGGGCGACAGAGACCTTTGACCGTGCACTGCTGGCTCCTGGCGGGAAGCAGAGCTGCAGCCCCATGCTCTTATTTCATTAGGAGCTTGTTGACTGTCTGGCCAGCTGGCTGTTGACGAGGAGCCAAAGTACAATACTCTGACTGTGCCCTCCGGGGCCTCAAAATTGGGCTTCTTGCACAAACTGAGTTCTTTCTGTTAAAAAAGGTTGTGTTTTTTGGTTTGTTCCCCCCCCCCCAAATCCTTTCTCCTCTCTCGAAGCACAGTTGAAAGCTGTCCTTGTGTCTGGCTGTCGCTGACAGAAGAGCTGAAGGGAGGAGGCTCCCCGAGACAATCTCTGCCCTGCAGGGGCCATGTTGCGGGGTACTCACCATGACCTTTGTGGCTGACCTGTGGGGAAACAATCAGGGTCTGACCACAGGATCCACAGTCTCAGTCTGCAAAATTGTTGTTAATGCATCAAGTCAGATCTGATTCATTGCTGACCCTCCAGTGGGTTTTCAGAGGCAGCAAACGGCTTGGGTAGAGAGTGTACACCCTGCTTCTGTGGAGCCGCTGGAAGATTAGGACAGTGTAAGTTGGGGTTGACAGTCCAGCTCCTTACCACTGAACCACCAGAGCTCCCTAGTTTGCAAAATGTGGTTGTGGTGGTGGTGGTGATGTGCCATCGAGTGGGAACTGGCCCATAGTTGACCCGGTGGGTTTTCAGAGGCAATAAGTCAAGTCACACAGGAGGAGGCTGTCCACCTTTCTTCTGTGGAGCAGCTGGTGGATGCAGACTGTGAGTTTGCAAAACAGGAAAATCGTATTAGTGGCTACGACACTTACCGAGCTTGCCTGAGCGTCAGCCAGCAGATGTGAGTGGTCCACCTCTTATCTCATTTAGTCTTTGATGGGGCTGCGAAGAAGAAGCCTTTGTGGCACCGTGGTTAAGAGGCTTGGAGGCTAATCCAGAGTGGAGGTTGGACCCCCTCAGGCATCCACAGGAGAAGGATGTGGCAGGCCACTTCTGTAAAGATGGCGGCCTTGGAAACCAGGTGGGGCAGTTCTGCTGTCCTGTGTGGCCACTGTGAGTTGGGCTATCCCAGGCTGGAGGTTAAAGTTTGAGGGGAGGGAGGTTTTGAAGTCTTATTCCCGTTTTGCAGATAGTGGAAGCCCAGCGGGGCAGGGACTTGTCCACAGTCTCATGGTCATGAGTGGTGAAGTCAGGATTGGACTCAGGCATCCGCCTGCAGGGTCCTTGGAAGGGCCTGGTTGTCCCCTAGAGACCCTACTGGCAGTGAACAGAAAGTACAAGTTGGGGGATACAACAGGTACCAAAGAATGACATTGAAGGGGATCCTGCAGAAGTCTGGAGCTCAGGTGGAGATGGAGTGTGGGAACCAGCTGATTGATTTCCATACTGGGTGGGTAATTCTCTGACATCCGTCTGTCTGAGAAAGTCAAGCTTGGTCCACTGATGATCATGCTCCCACCATAGGGGGCATGCTTTCTTGCCTGCCTCTCAGTGTTTGTGATTCATCTGCATCTGTTTGTGACAGTGACACGTGTGCAGGCAGTACTGGGAGAGGTGGCCCCAGTGTAAACGTTTGAGTGCAGACTGTCCTCTCTCTGAGACCTTGATGGAGCTCCCATGGCCCAGGGACTGGCCATCTGCAGTGACCAGGACGGGGGAAGATGGGACAATGCAGGACTAGACATGAGCTGATGAGCGGACAGATGGGCTCTGGTTATACTTCTTCCTTCATGCTTATGTGGTTGATTTTTTTCCCCATGATAAAAAGACAATTGCCATCCTCCAGGTCTTGGAGATCAGTATGGTGGGTGTGTAGTGGGGCTGAGAAGCTGTGTGGGTTTCCATGGTTGTAAGAACGAGTTAAAGCCTCTGGAGACCAGAGGGCTAGTAGATGGTAGGAGATAAGAGGGGACAGGAGGGGAAGGAGGGGCAGAGAGGAGCCCCCTGGCCTAGCCCTGCTTGTTGGAGTCTCCCATAATCTTACTGACCCCGTCCCCAGAGACTTCCCTGCCAGAGGTCCCTGCCCAGACTGTGAGAAATAGAAATGCTGGTTGTTTAAAGCGACTGCACTAAGGGCTGATTTGCAAAGCAGCAAGAAAGAATTTATTTTTATTTTTTATATTATACTAGTTTATTTACAAAATTTGAATACATTGTTTTACAGAACAGAAAGTTGCAGCTTTAGAAAATGTAATTCAGTATAAACTAGAAAATTGAATTTGAAACCGGAAACTATCAATTTTGTAAAAATTGTATTTTTATCATAAAGGATTGATTTTACAAATGTATAGCTCTATTCTCAATTTTTTTATTATTTATTTCAATGAACATCTACAGAGATTTTGGAATTCCATTCATTCATTGTTACACTTTGCTTTTTAAAAAAATTTTATTATTATGTGTGAACCATCAAATCGGATCTGGAAAAGATTGTCCCTCCTTTTCCAGCAGAGGATCTGGTGGATTCGAAGCACGTACCTCTGGGATTGGTGCAGCTTCTTGCTACTAGGTCACCAGAGCTCCCTTGGTTTGCATCTTTAAAGTACTGGCTGTTCTGCCCGTCTCCCTCCTGTCCTGTGTCGTCCTCCCTGTCTGCGCTCGGTCCTGTGCCATCCTCCACATCTCTGCCATGAGTAAGCCCTTTATGGCTGTCACAGTGACAGTCTATCTTGTTGAGGTTCTTCCTCTTTTGTGGACCCTCTGCTTTTTCCAAACATCCTGTCATTTTCCAAGGACTGTGAAGTCCCGAGGTACTGTCCCCTCCTCTGAGGAGCAGTCTGGTTGTGCCTCCTCTGAGGCAGTCTTGCTTGCTCTTTAGGTGGTCCACAGGAGAGTGAGCATTCTTCTCCAACACCACATTCAGAGGCATCGCTGCTCTGTTCTTCCTTAGTCACTGTCCGGCTGGCAGGCCTGTGGACGAGGAAGACCTGCGGAGAGAGGCGCTGACGTGGTGAGGACGCTCAGGCCGGGAAGGGCTTTCTTGATGTACATCGGGTCGAGTCAGCTCTGTGGCACCTGACAACAGTCTAACTGGGGGATAGCCATTAATAGTTGTTTCCAGCTTGGTTTTGTCATTACTAGTGTTCTTCCAAATATTCCAGTCCATGTCTTGTAAGCATGAATATGCATTCCATTCGATACTGTTCTGGCTCACTTTTGCGTCTTAAAACTGTCTCCAACCACTGTGACTTAAAACCATAACATCTCATTCTTTTTTTAAGGTCCCGTGGGCTGGCTGGGCTCAGCCGGGTGGTTCTTCAGCTGGACGTGATGGTGGCCGGCACCGCAGTACCTGGCTGGATGCCCAAGGCGGCTCCCCTGGAGGTGCTGGTGCTGCTGGGAGCTCAGTGGGAGCTGTGGACCAGAGACTCAACTCTGCACACCTGGCTCTCAACCTGTAGCCTGGGTGACACAAGTGGACCAAAGGTTGGTGGTTCTAACCCATCCGGACCCTGAAACGACAGGCTGGTGATGTAGCAGTGTAAAGGGTTTCTCTAACACAGGCCTCACAATGAGTTGAGGCTGTCTTGATGACAAGCGGTCTGATTTCCCCCCCTTGGCTCTGATCATACTTTCCCCGTGCCATGTACCTGCCCTGCCTTCTCTGTGCATTTTTATCCCTACAAAGGACATGAGAAGAAGTTCATCACGTGTCCTCCTTGCTGGGCGCAGCCACCACAGAGCAGGTGAGGTGGAAGGTGTGTGATTTGAAAAAAAAAAAGAAAAAAAAAAAGAATGTGAATGCAGAGCTTCTGTTTAAGAATAAACAGGCCACGTCCACAGGAGTGGCCCCAGGAAGGTAACCGTATGATCCAGGTTTACCTAGAACAGGCAAGTGTATATATGTCTGTTATGTAGGCTAGGGCTCCCGTGGCCTCCTGGGGAAGGAGTTGCTCTGTATCCCAGAGGCAGATGGTTTTGGGATCCAGCTATTCTGCTGGACAGAGATGGAAGGAAGACCCTCCCGTGTGACTTACAGACTGTGAAAAGTGCTGGAGGGGCGGCTGAGCCAGTGTAGACGCGACAGCACATAACAGCAACACACGACGACAACATATGACTTTTGATCCACTGTGGACTTTTGTTGAACTTGAGCCTAAAATGTAGTTTAAAAGAAATGGTAAATACAACTAAGATTTTATCTGTGCATGTCACAGCGATGGGCCCACTTGTGCAGAGTGTAACTGCTCTCGTGGGCCTTTGCTCACCATGCCTGTCTTCTGACGTACTTCGGGGTGGTGTTGAACTGCCAACCTTTGACTGGTGGCTGAGTATATCACCAGCGTGCCACCCAGGGACTCCCCTGTAATGATGGATATGGGTATAATTTTATGTTTGCATTGTATAATAATAGATAATTGATCTTTGTATGTTATATTCTGATAAAGATTTTAAAAAGTGCCCACCAACCCAAGCTTCCATAGGGCCCCCTTGTTTGAATTACTTCATTCCTTTAAACAACACACACCAGGCTAAAACAAACAGAGGCTTTTTTTTTCCTGAGGAAAGGGCTCAGTTCCCCTCAGCAGGCCGGGCGGGCGGCTGGGAGCTGCGGCTGTGCTGAGTCCGGGTGTGCGTATGTGTGTCTCTGCTCCTTCCAGGGGGCCCAGGGCATCTATTCTCAGAAGCGGACCTGGGGGACTGGGGTCTGAGTGGGAAGGGCCCCGTGCATCACGAGTCAGCCCTCTCATTCGGGCAGACAGCACATGCGTCTCCCAATATTCTCAGGCCTCGTGGTCTCCATGTTTATAGGTTCACTGAGTCCTTCCAGCCAGACTCAGAGACCAGGCTGTTTCTCTCCTCTTTCCCATTTCTCAGAGGGGCACTGAGGGTGAGAGGTGAGGGGCTTGGGCACGTGGACATGTAGGAGAGGGGCTTGGGCACGTGGACGTGCAGGAGAGGGTGCAGGGGTGCAGTGCTGGGAGAGGAGGTAGCCTTAGGAAGTGGGGCTTGGCTCGGCCTCCAGACGCCCACAAGGCTGGTTCCTTTGAATCTTCCAGTTGCAGCTCAAATGTCACCTCCCTGAGGGGCCGCTGGACCACCCGCAAGCAGGGCGCCCCTCCCCACCACGTTGTTCATTTGCTTCTAGTAAAGGCTGTCTAAGATGGCCTTGGCCTTCTTCGTTTACTCCTGTCGCCCCCTCAGGGATGTCAAGGCCCGACTCCCAGAGGTCCCCCCAGCTAGTGTTAGGACAGGGGAAATTCAGCCCGGGAACAGGGCACAAGGGTGTGGACTGGGTGGTACCCCAGAAAGACAGGTTGAAGTCCTGACCCCACACTTGTGTATGTGATCCTGTTTGGAAAGGGGGTCTTCGAAGGCATCAGTTAACACGACGTCATTCCAGAGTAGGCGGGTCTTAACTGATGATGGTTAATATGTGCACAGCACGACCATGCCTTTTGTAATTATCCAGTGTGTTGCAAGCTAGCCTCTGTGAGGACAGGCAGGCCTGATGATATAGTCAGTCTACTCTGGTACAGAAGTCTCCTCAGAGGTGCCACCTTCATTGGATACAATGAATTGGACTTCACTGGACTCTGGCAAACCAGAAGACGCATTGCATTGGGAAAATCTGCAGCCAAAGATCTAACCAAAGTGTTAGAGAGCAAGGATGTCAGTTTGAAGACCAAGGTGTGGTCGATCCAAGCCATGGCTTTTTGTAAAGTTGCTTCCTATGCATCTGAAAGACAGACAATGACAGCAGAAGAATCGATGCCTTTGAGATGTGGAGCTGGAGAGAAGAACTATTTCATGGTCAAAAGAACAAGCAAGTCTATCTTGGAGGAAATATAACCAGGGAACTCCTTAGATGCAAACATAGTGACATTTCTTCTCACATCCTTTGAGCAAGTTGTGGAGGAGCCAATCTTTGGAAAAAGACAGGTTGTTTAGAAAAGTAGACCAGAAAAACAAAAAGGTTAGGTGATCATTGGAAGACAGGAAACCGCCAATGAAAAGGATTGACACAGTGATTGTCAATGGGCTTGAGTGTGTCAGAGATGGTGAGGCAGGGCAGGGGTCAGAGACGTTGTTCCCCAGGTCTCCATGAACCAGTCAGCTCTATGGCATCTAACAACCACAGCCATTCTGGAAAAGCTGACAAACTGCTTCAGCTGCGTCTTGCTTCTGGCTTGTCACCTCTGGAATGGAGCGTCCCTTACCTGCCGACCTTGGACTGGTCGGCTACCACGGACACCTGTCTCCTGAACTCTGATGGACAGAGCCCCCACCCTCTCTGTGCTCAGAGCACTCTTGGGAGCAAGGATGGTGAGACTTTGCCTCACACGCTTTGGGCATGCTGTTGTCCTTGCAAAAAGACATCACGCTGGGAAAGGTGGAGGGTCAGGAAGAAGGGGAAGACCCTCCACCAGGTGGGTTCAGCCCGTGACTGTGACAATGGCTGTGAGCTCAGGGGAGATTGTGAGGATGGGGTAGAGTTGGACCAGCAGAAGTGATGATGTGTGAGCTCTCGGACTTGCTCACCCCCACCTGGGGATATGCACCCTGGAACCCAGCTCCATGCCGTTGAGTCCCATGCCCAAGGCTCTGGCTGTACCTTCAGTCAGCCAGCATCCGCACCAACTTGCCCTGTTGTCATTCTGGATGGTGACACTTCATCTCACTGTGGGCATGCTGTTAGGAGGGTCCAGTCCCATCCTATTCTCAGAGAGAGTGAGGAAGACCCTCAACAATCTGGACCCACACCCTGCAATCCTGGGCTTAGGCATGTTGGAGCTGGTGAGGATGGACCAGGGCAAGGCTCAGATCTGTTGCCTGGAGTCGCTGTGTCGCAGGCCACTTGCTGGCATCTAACCACCGCGACACCAGCACTGACCGAAAACGATACAAAAGACAGACCGAGTATTTGACACAGCAGATACATGTGTTGGCGACACGTCTTTATTTGTCTCTCTTTGATGCTGAATGGTCCCGTGTTAAGATCCACATTGTAAAAATTGGTTCCACATCATGGTAAATTTGATTTGTGTTAGTTCCATCTAGATTAGCGTATCAGATTTATTTTTACATGACAGAGTATCTATGTAAGAGGAGGGTTAGGTATATAGCCCATCAGATCTACATTCTGGTTGGGCTTTGGAAAACATTTTTTTCCCTTTCCCAATTAAGCGCTGTAATCAGGTAGCTATGAAAACAATTACTGTCTTCTCTTTGCCCACAACCAGTACCAGGTGGCCCGGGAGGCGGAATCTCAGGAACACACACACAGAAATGTGGTTTTCATGATGCTTGGAAGAGGACCAGCTGCCCATCTCGAGGCTCCCCCCATCCCCTAACATCGAAACCTCAGCCTTGCAACACCTCCGGGGCCGCTCTGCATAACCTGGTTCCAGACAGATGGGCCTGCCGTGCCCAACAGAAAAGCAGCCCCTAGTGTATAATAGGAGCCAGCACCACAGGGCAGACTGGACACTTAGGCTTCAGTGTCCTTCAGTGTCGTTGTCGGGATGGTCTACAGCTCGTCCAACGTCACATGGCTTAGAAGGGGCAGGAAGAGGATGGGAACTGTCACGGATACTGCACGTTTCACTATTGTATTAAAAAATTACTGGAACTAAAGATACATGTGACAGAATTATTTATATTGTTATAGATAGGGAGCTCTGGTGGTTTAGTGGTAAGGAGCTGTGCTGCCAAGCTGACGGTACACAGTTCAAATCCACCAGCTAGGCTGTAGGAGTTCATACAGCCTTTGAAAACCTGCCCAAGGACCAGTTCTGTGTTGGCTCCAACTTGGAAGTACACAACAACAACAACAACAACAGAACGGATAGTTAGGAAACTCTGGTGACTTAGTTAAGGAGCTGTGCTGCCAACCCAAAGGCAAGCGGTTTGAATCCACCAGCTGCTCTGCTGGAAGAAGATAAGCAGTCTCCTCCTTTGTAGCCTCAGACCCAACGAAGCATCAACATGAGCTGGAGCTGACAGGGCGGCAGTGGGTTTCGGGTGTGGCCCCTTCCTGAGCGGTCCTTCCCCAAAGGTCTCCGTTCTTTCTACCCCACTCAGTTCATTGTCACCAGTTCATGCTCCAAGTCACAGACATGAACTGGTTCCAGTAACCTCAGTGCCTCCCCGGTGTCTGCTGGTGGGTGGGCAGGGCAGTGGTCCCGTGGGTCACATGCCCTTGACAAGCCAGCTCTCTCTACCCTTTAGTTCTGCCACCCTTAGTATGTCCACCTTTGGATATGGGCTTCTGGCCTCATGGCCCCAAGAGGCTGCCAGAGCTCTAGCCTCTCACCTTCCCAAGGAGCAAGGAGGGGCAGGTGGGTCGGCTGTGCATCTCTTGTTACGGAGGAGCAAGCAGTTCCTAAGACCAGCAGCAGTGGTACCCGGTGAGGGGGGTGGCTTTCCCTTGTCCTGCGTGGTCATTCTGTGAAGAGGTTCTAGAGATGGGCTGAGCACATAATCACTGCACCACCATTTACAGGCTGTGAAGCCAAGCGCGAGGCCGCCCACCCCATCTCCTCTGTAAAAAGGGCCAACTCTGGAGGGGCTGCGAGGGCGACAGGACCCAGTGTGTGTGAGGTGTCGAGCACAGAGAAAGCTTGCCACACAACAGCTGAGCTGGAGTCTGCATGCTGAGGGGTAGATATGCCCAGCCGCCCAGCACCTTCTTCCTCGGCCCTCTGTCCGGCATCTACGTGAATAAGGCCTGGGCGCTGTGTGTTTAAGCCCTGGGATCGGCCAGGCTGTGTTCTAGCTGTACTGTGAACTCCTTCAGTGTCATACCAGTTAGTAACCTCTCTGGGGTCTGACTGAGGCGGGACTAGCGGGCTGAAGGCAAAGGGAAGTTCTCCGCTCCCAGACGGCTCCTGAGCTGACGGCATCACCTAGGAGATTGGAGGAGAGGAGACAGTGCTTGCTGGCTTCCCTCTGCATCCTGCTTTTAGAAAGTGCCGCTTAGAAGGCTCGACCCAGCCTACCCCGCTGTGACCTCATGGAAACCTACCTGATGACATCTGCAAAGAAAGACCTTCTTTTCTGTCCCCTTCATAGTAAAGGGTGAGAACCGGGGAGGGGGAGGCACCACTGCAGCCTTAACTTCCCACACCCCAGGAGCTGCCCGACCACTCTAGAAGACACCACCAAAACACGAAACAACAACAACAAGAAACAACAACAACAAACCCACTGCCCTGCAGTCAATTCCAGCTCCTGACGGCTCTCCACAACATTCCCAACTGGAGCAGGATGCCTGTCTTCGTTCTATGGAGTGATGGGGATTTGAACTGTTGACCTTTCAACTAGCAATAAAAGCCACTACCCAGCACACCATCAAGGAGCCTTCGAGGGGATGTCGTTGTTATGTCCAGTTGAGTCACAGTCAGCTCCTTGCTGCACCCCCAGGGGTTCCTAGAGGCCAAGACTACTCAGGAGGACATTCTCATCTTTCTCTCTCCAAGCAACTGCTGAGTTTGAACCGCCTGCCTTTGGGCCCGGAATGCAGCTCGTTACCCACTGGGCCACCAGAGCTCCGTCTTTAATAGCACAGCTGTTGTCGGATATAGTCAAGTTGGCTCTAATCAGAGCAACTGGTACAGCAGAAGCACTGGCCCGCCCAACCTGGCAGGACCCACGACTCCACGTATCTGCTGTTACTCCATTGACTTGTCCACTATGAAGACTGTAGCCTTTAAGCTCCACCAATAAGCGCTTCAAGGCCTCGATGCTTTCAGCAAGCAGAGTGGTATCTCTGTGTCTCACAGTTTGTAAATGAATCTCCCTCCGATCCAGATGCCGTGCTCATCATGTAATCCAGCTTCTCCCATTATTTACTGTGTAGAGACTGAGATGTGGTGAGAGTACCCAACACGGATGTGCACCTCTCCTGGCTTCAAAGCACACTATCCCTCCTCATTCCATGGGAACTAATGCTTGTTGGTACAGAATCTGCAGGAGCACAATTGAGGGTTCTGGAACACCCTTCTTTCCAAGGTTATCTGTGACCTGTCATGATCCATGCAGCTGAATGCCATTTCATAGTCAATAAAACACAGGTAAACACTCTGGTCTCACCTGCTTTCAGTCAACCTCTCTCTGAAAATGGACCTGATACATACTTGATCCTTGGTCCCTTCTGAATCCAGCTTGAATTTCTTGTAGCTCCTTGTTGATGTACTTCTGTGTTTTTTAACTGTTTTCAGCAAGATCTTACTTGAGTGTGGTATTAGTGATATTCAGTAATGTCCCGATTCCATTGGATCATGTTGGAATGGGAACAAACGTGGGTCTCTTCCAGTCATAGGACCAGGCAGCTGCCTTCCGAATCTCTTGATGTAGACACGTAAGCACCTTCAGTACTGTATCTATTTGTTGAAATGTCTCAGCTGATGTTCCATCAGCTGCTGGAACCTTGCAAAGCTGTATGCTTATTACCGTCAGTTTACAGATAATCAGAGGCCAAGAGTCTGTAGGTGGGGAAGCCAGGATTCGAACTCAGGCTCTATGGCCCAGCCCTGCTCCCCTGTAGCACATGCCACTATTGGTGTCACCATCTGCCTCTAAGTCATACTCAGGGCCTGGCATCTAGGAATCTTTGTCCAAACCCCAAATCCCTCTTTTAGCAAATGGGACACCATTTCCTTCCTCACCTTGTCCCCAGGCCACCCCTCCCCCACCTCCAGATGCTGTGAGAGGTTGTATCTGTTAATTGTTTTTGGAAACATAAGAACATTTTAAATATGTGGTGAGTTGGTATTTTATTTTATCTGTTGTTTTTACCTTGGGGTCACCATAAATCAACACAACACTAGCCACTTTCATCCCGCTGGAGTGGACATTTGATAATCGATGTGTGATTTTCCTGAGCAACCAGCTACCATGTCCAGTTGAGCGAGAAGAGAACCGTGACTTCAGGAGACCTGAAGAGAGACACCTGTGAGTCAGGTATTTCCTAACACAGTCTCAGGGCAGTGCGAGGTCACTGGACCTTCACCATGTGACACTGACATGGAGTAACATGGCAGCTCTGATCTCCATCCTGAGCTGCTCCAGGAGCTGAAGGAACAAGTTCTCACTCAGCCAAATGGTCCAGCGGGCCTGCGCCTCATAATCCTTCCCAAATGTGTGAAGTACTTGGTCTTAGAATAACAGGAAGGCGGACTGGCTGTGACTGCACACTTGAATTTCCTCCTGGCCATCACACACTTCAGGGAGCAAAGGCAGGAGGACCCGGCCCCACCCGTCTCCTCCAGGTTCCCTGTCCTGGGCACGCTTGTCCCAAGGAGGTGGACCTGGGGCTGTACCACACGCCCGGCCTTTCCAAGGCCACGCACCAGCTGGGCCAGGAAAAGCATGCCTCCCCCACGGCCAAGCGCCACGGAACGGCAAAATTGCTCCCTTCCTTCCCGCACCGCGTGACGCGCGCCCGCCTCCGACAAGAGGGCATTGTGGCTCTCGTCTGGTTCCTCCTTGGCCACAAAAGGGCCTTTCACAGCTGTTAATTGGGGTGGGTGGGGCGGCACGGCACGGCCAGCCTGCTCACCAGCTCCGGGCACCCTGACCACTGTGCACCACATGGCCCTGCTACCAGAGGAACCCCTGTCCGAGACAAAACCTTTATTGGACTTCACTTCATCAGAGAACTTTCCTGACAGCAGCCAGTGCTTCTCAGGGAGAAAACCAAACTCAGCCATTCCTGCCAGGTGGACCCTGGCTTAAAGGAGCTCGAGAGGACAAAGGTATCCGAGATGGGGAGGATGGCACACGGGGCAGGGTTCAGGTCTGCGCTCACACTGTTGCTACGAGTGGTACTTGCCTCAACAGTACCTCAAAACGACAACACTAGGACACAGTGCAACCATCCCACTGGGTTTCCAAGGCTGTTCTCTTTATGGAAGTTGGTGATCTCATCTTCCTCCTACAGCAGCTTGCTGGTGGACGAGAACCACTGGCACTTCTGTTGGTAGCCCAGTGCCTTACCATCCTGACACAGAGCTTGTACTGGGTAAAGAAGTCATCAGCTATTGACCGCAGGTCACAGTGAGAAAGGGATCACATCGTTCTTTTTCAGAAAAATGAGTTCCTTCTAGGGGAAAACGGAAAACCCCTCAAAATCTCTCACTGCCACTGAGTAAAACCAACACCACTGGAGGTGTAGGGGTGTAAGTGGCACTGGAAAGGATGGTCTTTCTCCTGAGAAGCTGATGGTGGGTTTGGAAATACGACTGCCTGATTAGCAGGACATCTCCCCGTGGACTACACCACAGGGGCACCACTGCTGGATTAGCAGGATAACCCCCATGGACTACACCACCAGATTTCCTTCCTAGTCTGGAAAAAAAGATCCTATCTGTATGCTCAAACCAAACCACATGCCACGAAGTTGATGCAGACCATGGTGGCCCCTCTAGAGCAGAGCTGAACCATCCATCGGGTTCCGAAGGCTGCGGTCCAGCCAGGAACAGCCTCACCTTTCTATATAACAGAGCAGCGGGTGAATTTGAATTGTTGGCCTTCTGGTTAGAAACTGAGTTCTTAGCTCCCAGCACCATCACGGCTCCCTACATCCGTACAGATGGATGGATTTCCAGAATAAGCTATCTCTAGAAGAATATACATACAACTGGACAAGCCTGGCTACGTGGGTGTGTCCTGGAGAAAGAGTAGGAGGGAAGGAGATGCCCTGGTGTCATCGTGGACCTTTGGGACATTGAAGTACGTGAGCAAATGACAGAGCCGTGAACACCTTCATCTCCCAAAGGCCAGATTCTTCCTGGATGCCCATAGGTCTGGACAGGGCGTGAGTTGACACACGGGTGTGCACATGGATGTATATGTGTGTGTGCATGTGTTATGGGAAGATCTGAAATGTAATTGCTTTCCGCAGAATCCAGCCCCACTGTGTAATTAAGCCTGAGGGCTGCCAGCTTCCCGAGTTTAAGTGATTTCATGTGCATTTGGGTGACTGTGTTCCTTTCTTTGGACACAAACACTGCTTCTACTTCACCAGACAAGATAGTTCCCAGACAAGGAGGAAGGGGCCTTAGTCCTGGTCCACCCTGGCCAAGAGCCAGTCTGGAGCCAGCATCCTTGGAAGACTGAGATCTCAGAAAGTGCTGAGGAGGGAGGTCAAGGCGGAGATTCTTGTTGAGATGCTGCACTTTTTCAGCTGGAGTGACAGTGCTGCCCCCGCTCACCTGGACAACTAGGGCAGCTCGTCCTGAGACTCTTAGGACACAGGTGCTCACTAAGCCAGTGAAGTGACCCTCCATTAGAAAGGGTACTGGCGAGCTGACTTGGTGAACACACCCCATGTGCAAGGATGTGCACTCCAATCTTCATCACAGTTGTAAAAAATTGTCAGCCACCAGCTTATGCATCAGTAGGGGGGAATGTTAGCTAATACCTTTAACAGTGGAGGAGTACACAAATATGAAAAGAGACACATCAGATGCCACTCTATGGATGTGGGAAGAATGACGGTGATATACTGTCACACAGGGAAGGGGAATCGCACAAGAAGAATATGAAGCAGATGCTATTGTGAATCTCTCATTTTGCAGATGAGGAAACAGAGGCACAGAATGGCTATGCATGACTTGTGCAAGGACAGACAGCGGAACCAGGCTCTGACACAAAGCACCGGGTCTAGAATCTGCACATGAAAAGGATACTCTGCACACCTTCACCGTTTTGCCTGGAGATCTGCTTCTGTCAGGGGACAGCTGAGATATTTCTACAGAGCAGCTTTGCTCTGTAACACGTGGGGCCATATCGTGTGTCGGAACCATCTAGTGACAATGGTGGTGTCTGTTAGTTTGGTGTATTTTAGCATTATTGTCCTCACTGTGTAGGTCACAGACCTTGGCAGATCTGGGTTCAAACCCAACAATCAGGCATGAGTCCTTCCAATGCCTTCGAACCCTTCTTATGATTGCCAAACAGTCCAGTGTCCACAAAGCATGTAGACAAGGACCTGGGATGCCATTAGTCCCCAGTCAATCTTACTCCTTGCTGTTTTCACTCATTCATGGGCTCGGCACCCGGTGGTTGTGCTGAGGTGTGGAGGAGAGGTAGGTGCCATTGGCCTTGCACAAGGACACACAGCCCTTGAGAAGAGAGAGGAGTGGAAGGTACCACACAAGCGTGTGGAAGTCAGAGATGCAAATTCTCTGTGTCGTGGTTTTGTTTGTTCTCTTTCGTTCTAAGTATGTATTGTGAATTAGATCTTTTTAGGGTAGACCAGCTTTCCTATTCAATGGTTCATACGCATTTTGGGTAGAAGTTTACAGAGCAGATTTGTTTTGTGTTCAGGAATTCACACAGATGATGTTTCACAGCATTGACTGCAGTCTCCACAGTGGAAAAGCACTCTGCCCTCTTCTTCCCTGTGCTTCCTATTTCCATTCTCTCTTCCATCTTCCCCAACCCCTCCTGCCTTGTGCACTTTGGCCTTGAGCAAATACTGTCCTTTTGATCTTGAACAATTGTTCTAAGGAGTGCATACCTCCCTGGTGTGGACACTGTTCACCTTATAACCCACTGCTGTTTCAGTTGATTCTGACTCTAATGACCTTCTATGGGCTTTCTGAAGCAGTCTCTACAGGAGACTGCCTCTATATATCTCAACAAGTGGTTGGTAGACTTGAACTGCCGACCTGTTGGTTAGCTGCTTAACATATAAGACCCATACCACCACAGCACAACAGACAATTTTCTAGAGACTGATCATCAAACCGTGGGAGTGATTTCAATTCCCAAGTCAAAAGGCTGATGAAGGGCCATGGCTGTGAATCATTTCTGAAAAGCCCTTGGTCCATGGACAGCTGGTGGGAGTGGGTGGTTCCGGTGAACCCAGGTCAGCCCACTGCTCCAAGGGACGGAGGCCCCCATCGCCCCCGCGCTGGGCCTCCAGAACCGTGTTCCTTAGGCCTCCCCCCACGAGAAACGTGCAAGCTGTTAGGGGCCCCTCGCTTTCCTTCGCAGCAAACAGAAGCCAAGATGTTAGCAAGCTTGTTTTGGCAATGGAAAAAAACACTAATCACTCAACCACAGACTTCTCAAAAATATTACGAGGCACTAATTTTGCTAACATGTCAGGCGGCCCTTGGACCGAGGCAAGCTTGCTCCTCTGCTGGAAACAGTTCCCGAAAGCCCCGTGACCCCACACCCACGCTGGGTCTGTGGAGGATGAGCTGAGCCCCAGCTCCCTCCGGGCTGAGCGAGCGGGCACCTCCAGCGGGCTTGCCGTGCCTCGGCTTGGTCTCCTGGGTTCAGCTGCAACCCTGAGAGTTACATGCCTGGGGAATAAAGGGTCGGGGGAACTCCATCCTGTAGGTCAAGGTCATGGCCACAGCCAGCCAACTTCAAGATCCAGGGCTGCGCCAGGCCCTGGGAGCACTCTGTGATTGTTTGGGGTCACGGTCCTCGCCCCAGCGAGCTGCGTGCAGTGGGGGCCCATCGCTGCGAAGAAGGTAATGAGTCACAAATGCTATTTCGATGGTTTTCTTTGAAAGAAATACACATAAACCTAACCGATTTTAATGAAAGATCTTGTCTTTGTAATCAGCGCAGCCGCAAATGAGGCCCCATCTGCTTTTATGTGGCATGATGTACGCAGAGCCAGACGAGTCTTCCCATAAGCAGGCAGCGTGGTCTTTTTTTCTTCAAATAAGAAAATAGTTTGCTCCTGACAGCATGGGAAGCAACGGCAAGCCGTATTTTGCGGAGTCTAGGATTGCGACATGCCCTCACCTCTCCCATGGAGGCCCCTCTCGCCGGCCACACTCACATGCCATCTGGGATGTCCTCACCCTGTGAGACTAGAGAAGGCAGCCTGATGTTTACATGGAAGCTGACTACCTACCTACCATGCTTCAAAAAATAAAGGGTAAGCAAGAAAGGGAGGACCCTGGCACGGTGGGTCGAGGTCAGCAAGGAGAGGACCCTGGCACGGTGGGTGGACATAATGGCTGCAAGAGGGTTCAGGCAGAGACTCTGAGGACAGCACAGGATCCATCAGGGCTAACGGGGCTGCTGTGAACTGGAACCAACTCAGTGATACTTAGCCACAAGCGAGGGCTGAGTCCCTGGTGGCACAAAGCGTTAAGCACCCAGATGCCAACTGGAAAGCTGGCAGTTCAGACTGCCCAGAAGCACCCCAGAAGAAAGGTTTGTTGATCTAGTTCTGAAGACCTGCTGTGGAGTGGGGTGTTATTCCACCCGCACTGCTGGGGCCACCGGGAGTGGGAACCAAATCCGCGGAAGCGAGTGTGAGTGTAAGGGTGGTAAAGGAGTGGGCAGGGTTCATCTGTTGCTCATGAGGCCAGCGTGGATGAGATCCAGCTGGAACGTACCCGATGACACCAACACCAGTAACAATATGTACATGTGAAGTACAGGTGACGGAGAAGGGAACATGATAACACCACACGTGTGCAGGCAGAAGAATCTAGCTAGACATTTCAGAAGGACAGGTTGAGTTTTAAAATACTGTTTAATGATGTGGCTGCCACATCAAACAAAATGATGGATCCTTAACAAGTTAACCAAAATCAGCACATGACCCAGAAATGCCACGCCTGGGTAGAAACGCCAAAGAATAGAAAGCAAAGACCCAAACAGAGACATGGACACCAATGCCCGTCGCAGCCCTGGTCACCATTGCTCCAGGCCAGAAACTTCTCCATGGTCATCAGAGGTGACAGGGTACACAGAACGTATCTGTCCATGTAGGGCACTGCTACTCAACCCTAAAGAGACATGAAGGTGTCAGTCAGCAAAGATGCCACTTGGAGGCCATGGAAAGCCTGAGCAGACCACTCACTTCACGTGCAAGCAAAAATTAGATGGATAAGGAAGGCCGAAGAACTCGACACCTTTTGAGTTAGGAAGCTGGGGAAAATGAACGTATCACGGACTGCCAGAAGAACAGACAATTCTGTCTCGGAAAAACGGTAGTGGAAAGGTTTCTTAGTGAAGACAGATAAGATGAGTAATACATATGTGGGTGTGTTATCAGGAGAGACTAGCCCTTGGAGAAGGACACCCTGTGTGGTTAAGTGGACGAAAGGTCAAAGTCAAAGCCTTCAAGTTGGAGCCAACTCATGGCTGTTTCCAAAGCTGTAAGTCACACGAGAGGGTGTTGCCCATCTTTCTCTCAAGGAGCTGCTGGTGCCTCAGAGCCCCAAGGATGTTCGCTTGAGTTAGCGGGTCGCTCCCTGCAGATGATGCCACCAGATCTCCTGGTAAAGGAGCATGTCTTGTGAAAGGAGGAAGCCCCTCGATGGGATGGGCTGACACGCTGGCTGCCACCACAGGTTCACAGTGATTACGAGGGGGGAGCTGCGTCAGGTGGCGCTTACCCCTGGCGTGTGTGGAGTCGGGGTGACCTGGAGCCAACTCAGCAGAGGCTGGTGACAACAAGAAGGGACGGAGTCCTGAGGGATACTGTGTATGTGTGAGGGATGCATGGCGAGGCTTGGAAACACTGCGCTCTGTGAAGTGAGTCAGACAAGAGGACAAATGCTGGTATTGCTGAAATATATGGAATAGCAAACGCATACAGGCCAAGCTTTATACTAGGGTCATCAGCGATGGGAGGGAGGGGAAATCAGGAGCCTCTGCTTCCAGGACAACGAGTGCTACCATGCGATAAGATGGTGACATCTTTCATGCCACTGGAATGCCCACGAGCAAATAGTTGAACTGGAAAATGCTTTGTTATCTATATTTTACTACAATAAAAATGTTAAGAAAAATATAAGCAAGCTGTATGAATGGTTGAAGGGAACACTAGTTTGCTCTCTAAACTTTCACTCAAAGCTCAAGAACAAGTTTAAGTATTTTTTATGCGACCACAACAGAATTTAAATACTGTGCTTCCAGTTCCACCCGTGTCACCTCTGAAGCCAGGTAGGAGCGGTATGGTGACCGCCAGACGGGCACCTGCTGACAGAGCTGGGTGGAGCCAGTGCACACCTGCTGGGACCCAGAGCCCATGCTTGGAAGAGATGCTCAATAGGTCTTGAGTGCAGATCCGAGGTGTCCTGAGACCACGGGAGACAACCCGGTCAGCTGCTGACAGGCAGGACACACTGGCAGGTTCGTTAATTCAGGAAGGCTCGTTGCACTGCACTCCAGAGCCCCCTCCCAGGGGCTGCCTTGGCTACTGACGGAGGTTTGTGAGCCAGGCTGTCGGCATTGCTCTCCTGTCAGCGGCATGAACGCCCTTTTCGTCGTCGCCCACAGGGATGACCATGACGGTCATTTACACAATGTACTTCCCACGTCTTCATCATGCTGCCACCAAATTCAGTGTCTCTGGACCGACTCTGGTTCATGGGGATCTTCCACCGGGCTTCTGAGGCTGTAAATCTTAATTAGAGGAAGCCGCCCATCCTTCTCCCAAGGAACGTCTAGTGGATTTGAACTGCCACCCTCTCAGCGCTGTTGTTAGGTGCTGTTGAGTTGAGAATGACTCACAGGGATCCTGTGGACATCAGACCCGAATCCTGCGCTATCCTAAGCCATCCTCACCCTGTCTACCATACTAGCGTACGTTGTTATAGTCATTATATCAGGCTGACATACTGAGGGACTTCCCCTCCTCCGTTGACCTTCCACTTTCCCGAGCAGGAAGGCCTTCTCCAAGGATTAGAAGCTCTCCAGCTTTGTCACGGTGACCAGGGATGGGATTTGCCGTATCTCTGAGGTCTGCCTAGGTCTGTTTAGGACCTCAAGGCTCTTGCCCAATGCAAGGCAGCAGAGATTCTGAGTTTGGTGCCACCCTTCTCACGTGTTTACACAGGCACTCACTCTGTTTGTAGGAACACACTCATTTTCCACATGGGATTTTTGCACCAAGACAGCTTTATCCAAGAGGGTCATTTCAGTTCCAGCCCTCAGGAGAGGGGAAGGTCAGCCTGTGTTAGCTGTTTGAGTTTTTGTTGCAGTGAAAGGCAGGGACCTCTACCTTCTCTTTCATCTTACTGGTCAGCATTCAGTCACATGCCCGCATCTGGCAGCAAGGGATGGTGGGAAATGTAGTTTCAAAATCCCCAGTGGCCACACACCCAACCAGGGGTCCTCGTGGCACTGTGGTTACAGCACTGGTGCTAACTGAAAGGTGGTGATGTGAGCCCGCTGGACACCCACAGGGCAAAGGTGAAACAGTTTGCTTCCCTCAAGATTCGCAGCACTGGAAACCCCCGAGACAGCTCTGTTCTGCACTGCAGGTCGTTCCGAGTCAGGGAGGTTTTTCTGTATGTGTGTGTTTAACATGTGCTCAGGTAAAGAAGGGGGCAGGAGCCCTGGCGCCATGGTGCATCATGCTGGGCAGTGGTCCAAATGCACCAGGTTCTCTGGGAGGGAGAGGAGGTAGCTGCTGCCGTAGGGACTGATGCCTTAGGAAACTTGATGGAAGGTTGTCAACTGAACAGACCTCATGGCATGGAGTTTGGATTTTGTTTGCCTTGAAAACAGGGGACTCGGTTATCACAGAGGATGGGTAACAAGCCTGTGGTGACGGCTGTGGCCTTGACTACACCCTCTATGTCCCCTCGGCACATCATGGTTTCAGGAACGCTGAGGTTCTTGAATGAATGGATGGATGGATGAATGAATGACAGGTGGAGGGATCTTGGCCCAGGGTGTTCTTCTGGCCATGTCTCAGGCCCGTGAGCTGCCCTTCACACAAGCACTCCAGGATGGAGTGACGAGGGCCCCCAGGACTAGCGAGAGCTCTGCTGACTTTGTTTAACTTCACAGAGGCCCGAGGTCGAGGGCTGGGAGGAAAGCCTGATTCAGCAGCTGGGTGGGAGATGCCAGTGACCTCGCAAGTCCTTGCCCGCTCCCACTGGGCAATGGCCTCTGGGCTGTGGGCCATTCAAAGCTCCTGGTCTCCGATGCCACTGGTCCCAGCTCTGCAAACAGCTGTGTGGTGGTAGCATCCTTCACAACCACCCAGCAGCAGGACCCTCGGTCCCGGGAGACAGAGGTGAGGCAGCCAGAGAGCTGTCAACGGGGGAGGAAGAGGGGAGACCTTGTGTCCTTGTGTGATGAAGACAGGGAGCCAGTCTGGACTGAGAAGAGGCAGGAAGGGCCGGGAGCCGCCCACACACTTCCCCACAGGCACCAGCGCTGCAGCTGTGACTCCTTACGCACTTCAGCACCCGAGCACGCTAGGATTCTGGGTGCTCTCCTGGCCCCTCTCTGTCCTCCATCCTCAGGACAGCAGGCAGAGATACCCCCTGAGAATGAGGAGGAACGGGGGACTCCTGTGCCCACCTATGCTCTTGCTGGACAGGGAACCGAGGCTGAGGGGAATGTGAGGTGTCTAAGGCCCAGGAGAGCTAAGCTGAGCTCTCTGGGTCCTCCCTCTGGGAGGGGTGTCAGTGAAACAGCCCCCTGTGCACCTTCATCATGCTCGGACTGAGATCTCTGTGCTGACCCCACTGTCAGTGAGACCCCGATTTCCTGCTGGGGTGACTCAAGAACTAGGTACCAAGGATGGACCGTGGTGGGCTGTAGAGCCAGAGACGGGCCACTCAGGTGTGAAGGCACCTGGACTCGCACTGCGGGGGAGTCACCTCCTCCTAGCAGCGTCAGCGCGAGTGACGTGGACGGGGCGAAGCTCCCAAGACCTTCACCTGCTGCTGTGGGACGTCTCCAGATGGGAAGAGCCGCAAACACCGGTAATAACGGGAGTGTGGAGAGTGAAGCATGGACCCAGGAAAATGGGATGGGTAAAACAATCAGAACATTTGAAGACAGACATGTGGTGCTAATGAGCTGAAACAGACTGATATTGGCCATTTTAAATCACACAAACACTAGGCCTGTTTCCCTGGAATGACAGATTGAAGGAGGCACTGTGATCATTATTAGAGAACGCTCACCAAGATTCCGCCTGAATTTTGACCTTGTCAGAGACACAGAGGCCACAACCTGGCTCAGGGGGAATGAGGAGGGCCCATGGGGCTGAAGGAGACCTGGGCCACATCTTCAGAACGGCTCAACCTCAAGACAACAAAGTCCTCATGACTGGACCGCTAGACAGCGTCGTGGTGAGTGGAGAAAAGGACAGGCCGCCGCAGCCATCTCCACCTCCCCACCGCCCGGAAGCAGCAGACAGGAGGTGCAAAGTCCTGCAACCAGGAAAGTGAAGCGCACGGTTGACCTTGTGAAGGTGTCAGTGTGTGGCTGGGGAGCAGGAGACAGGACTCTGTGAGGCCTCCAGGCTGCTCCCAGGGAGACCCTCGTTCAGTGATACCAACAGCAAGAATGCATGTGTACTGTACCCGACAGAGTCCCACCAACTCCACTGTGGAAGGGGATGAGAGAGACACATCCTCTCAACACCTGAACAAGGTCCGACTGGGGACAGAGCATCACTTGCTCACACGCAGGTTCAAGTTGAAACTGAAGAAAACAAAAACAAGCCTGTGGGAGCCCAAATGTGACACTGATCACATCCCACCTGAATCTAGGGTCCATCTCAGGGAACAATTTGACACTGAACACTGATGACCAAAGGCCATACACGCGGGGGAGGACGTCAAAGAGGTAAAAGGAAAGAAGGCAAAAGGCCATTTAAGATAGTTTTTCTAAAATGTACATTCCCCCCATCCCCAGCATACCCTGCAATGTAAAAAAAGATAGATTTTGAAAAGGCAAAACCAGATGTCAGACGAGACTCTGAAACTTAGTCTAGAACATAGGTAATAGAAACAAAAGGCAGAGATGAGGCACTAAGAGGAGGTTTCCGAGGCTGCCTCGAAAAGATGACCAGGGTGGGCTAAGGGAATGCGCAGACGTGAAGTCAGCATGGAATGTGAAGAATATGCTTGGCATTTCTCAGATTCAAAGAACTGGAGAGAAAAGTCAGACTTGGAGTTGCAATAGGGAAGGGTTCTATAAGCAAATCATTTATTGACCCAGAAACATTGAGAGAAGATGGTAGAAATACATAGTCATTGTATCACAAAGAATTGGTATGCACTCAGCTATTTCAGGAAGGAGCATCTGATCAAGAATCAGTGGTACAAAAAGGAAGAATTCCAAGTTGAGCTGAAGGCACTGGAAAAATCAAGCTTTAGGGATTGGCGGAATGCCAATAAAGTTGATGGCACAGTGTGCAGTGCTCGGAATGCCCGTGTCTGCACCAAGAAGTCCAGAAGACACGGCTGGAAGCTATCAGTGTCTGTACCCACTCCAAAGAGAGGTGACTCCGCAGAATGTGGAAATCACTGAACAATATCATCAGTACCTCTCGTAAGTATACTTCTGCTCAACAGCATTTTAAAAATAATTGCAGTGCTTGCTTCGGCAGCACATATACTAAAATCGGAACGATGCAGAGAAGGTGAGCATGTTCCCTATGCAAGGATGACATGCAAATCTGTGAAGTGTATTTTTACTGCACATTAACAACAACAACAACTTTTGAATGTACCTTTTGACAGTACTCACAGCTAGGCTCCACAGTTATCCTTCCTTGGGATTTTAATATCGTGGGATGTTTTTAAACAGAGATGATCGTTAAGACTTTGATGTGCTTGGGGGCGGGGGAGGCGGAGAAAGCAGCAATGCATCGACAGAAAACTGCCAGAAATACAAGCAAGATCCAGAAGATACTGTACAATGAGTGGTTATCATTGCTGAGGTCAGATGGAGCACGACTAAAAGAATACCAAAAAGATAGTGACCTGTGTTTTCTTGACTAAGCAAAGGCATTTGACGGTATGGACCATAACAAATCATGGATAATATTGAGAGGAATGGGAATCGGACACTTTCAAGAGCTGTACAAGAAACAGTTGTTTGAACAGAGCAAGGGGGTACATCGTGGTTTAAAACCAGGCAAAGTGTGTGTTAGGGTTGAATGATTTCACTCTAAATATTCAATCTTCATGTTGAGCAATAATCCAAGAAGCTTGGCTCTATTTAAAAAGAAGACATCATCAGGATCAGAGGAGGACCTACAATATGCAGAGGTCACAACCTTGCTTGCCCAAGTTAAGAAGACTTAAGCACTTAACTGATGAAACTCAAAGAATCCTGTTTTCTATATAGCTCACATGTCCACATAAAGAAAACAAAATCTTCAGAAATGGCCCAATAGACTTACTTCATGGTCAGAAGAGAAAATACTGAAATTGCCAAGGATTTTATTTTACTTGAATTTAAAATCAATACTCTGGGAAGAAACAGTTGAGAAATGAAAGAGTGTACTGCTTTTGGTGAATCTGCTGTAAATGCGCTCTTTTAAGCGCTACGGAGCAGAGATGGCACTGAGGACAAAGAGGTGGCCGACCCATGTCAATTACAGCGTATACCATGGGTGGTTGGGCTGTGAGTTAGGAAGACCTAAGGGGAATCGATGCATTTGAACTGTGGTGCTGCTGGAGAACACAGTCCCTCGGACTGTCAGAGCACAGGCCTGTCCTCGTGCCAGAGCACTCCTTCAATAAGAGGTTGCTGAGATTTCAGATCAGAAACAGTGGACGTCAGGAAGGCTCAGTCCTGGGAGAAGGACATCATTAAAGAGTTAGCAAAAGGAGGAAGCACCCTAAGGAGTTGGACTGATGCAAGGCTGCACCCACAGGCTCAGACACAGCAGGAATGTGAGGTTGGCACAGACTGGGCTGCGCTCCATTCTGGTGTTTGTGGGGATTCAGTGTGAGTCATTAACAACCACAAAGGCAGTGAAGAGGACAATGGAACAACCCTTGCCAAGAAAAAGAACTGGAGAGAGAGAGCTGGGAAGGGAAGCTAAGAAACCCAGATCCCAGCTGGGTGGTGTGAGCCCAGCAAGAGGTCCTCTTTGGGCTTCACAGGGCACCTGTTTGGAATAAAGCAAACTCCGTGTGTTCGCGTTTGAGATGAGATGGGGGTGTAGGCTACGAAATGCACCTCCCCTGTTGTAAGGTGTAATGGGTCCGCTCTGGTTCACTGCAGCTCTGGGCACAACAGCACGGAGCCTGCCCCTCCCTGCACCTCACCGTCTCCACTAGACACAAGCCGCTGTCACACGGTGCCGGCCTAGCTCACGGGGAGCGTGCTCCTGTCAGAGGCTCTGGGGCTGTAGTAGGTCAACTACTGGGCTGCTAGTGGCAGTTGGATTCACCAGCCAGCTGCTCCACAGGAGAAAGTCGGGCGGTTCCCTTTAAGATGGGCAGCCCCCGAGCCCTGATGGAGGGTCCCCTGGGTCAGAACTGACTCGATGGCGGTGTGCAGCCCCTGAGCCCCGACGGAGGGTCCCCAGGGTCAGAACTGACTCGATGGCGGTGTGCAGTCCCCGAGTCCCGATGGAGGGTCCCCCAGGTCAGAACTGACTTGATGGCAGTGTGCAGCCCCCGAGCCCCAATGGAGGGTTTCCCGGGTCACAACTGACCCAATGGCAGTTCTCCTGTGTTCACTGTTGTTGTTAGGTGCCGTCGAGTCGAGTATGCCTCATGGCGACCCTGTGAACAACAGGTCTGACCTCGTCCTGTCCAGTGCCATCATCACCATCTCTGACACACAAAGCTCTCTGTTGCGGACACTCTTCCTCTCCTCTGACCCTCCACCTTTACAAGCATGCTGCCTCTTTCCTCTCTCAGCAACATCCCAAAGTATCCAAGATGAAGACACATCTCCCTCCTTATCTCCAAGGAGCACTCTGGCTGGACTTTCCCACGACACATCTGTCTGCTCTTCTGGCGGGTCCCATCCTGTTGTTATTGGAATTCCAAGCCCTCTGAGACCCAGGTTCTGCCCTGGCCTCCGATGCCCACATCTGTGGCTGAGCTGGGCCCTGAGCTGGCCACCCTGCTGGCCGTTGCCAGTGATGGCTGCACGGTTTGCCCTCTCAGCGCCTGGTGAACCGGCCGCCTGCTCGTTCTCCCTGATGACCGCTGCGTTTGGAAACAAATGCTGCCCCTTTCCTGCATCTGCTCCGGATCTGGATTTTGGAAACACGAGGACTTGGTTCCGTGTATTGCCTGGTGATCAGGCTGCACCTCGGAGCTTGGACTGATTGGGGACCCCACCCAAACGCCAGGCCATTTCCAGCTCCTCCTAGGAGACTGAGTGGAACACCCAAACCGACATCCAATATTAAATATTAGATGTACGAAGCCGTGCCGCCCAGCTTGCAGCCGGCATCTGGAAGCAAGACTTATAAACGCAGAAATTGAATACCTGGTTGGAACGGACTCATCAGAGCTGCGGAATTAAGCGATTACTGTATACACTCCAAGGCAGCCTGCGTAGAAAGGTAGAGCTATTAAAATATGATTATTCCGACCATATTGGGTCTCAAAAATGTCATAGACCATTAGAGTTGAAAGGACTCTGAGGCCGAGACGCCTGGCACAGGCGCTCTGCCTCGTCAGCAGCAAAGGATCGGAATGTTCTCTGCAAATACACAGTCTCCTGAGTGATGTGGGCCCCGGGGGGGTGCAGCTGGACTCCTGGAGAAGCTGGGGGGCCAGTGCCTCCCTCCCTGGGGGTTTACCCGACAGGCAAGGGCAGCATAGCCTGACTTGCCTCCTGGCTGACCTGGAGCGACCGATTCCATACAGGTTACTGTTCCCGTCGGGAAGGACTCTCAGTAAGCTACTGGGTAAAGTACTGGGCTGAGAACGGAGAGGTCAGTGGTTTGAACCGTGCAGCTGCGCTGCGGGAGAAGGATGAGCAGTCCTCTCCATAAAGATTTCCGGCCGCAGAAACCCCACGTGGGGCAGGGGGGTCTCTGTGATTCAGATCTGACGGAACAGTGGTGTGTGGCTTGGTTATGCATCCCTGTTGGGAGCTGTGGATTTTAGAAGAGGCTTTGATTCTGCAGGCAGCTCCTGGGGGACTGGGAGAGAGACAAAGGTCAGCCGTGCCCAGAAGAAGAATGTCTGATGGGGTGAAAACCTGTGTAAGCCATGAACCCCTTGCTTTCAGACTGTACAGATGATTCTGTCAGTGGGGTGTAGAAGGGGGGTTCTGCACAACACTGAGATCTAGGAGCGAGGATGCTGCTACTTCAGGTACCATCACCTGTGGCGGCCAGGAGCGCTTCTGGGCGAAGACTAGGAAGAAAGGCCTGGCTTCTATTCTCTCTCACTGCCACTGAGTCAGAAGTGACTCATCGCTGACCCTCCACTGGGTTTCTGAGCTGCAAACCGCCCTGGACAAGGCTGCCCATCTGTCTCCCTCAGCACTGCCGGTGGGTTTGAAGAGCCAGAGAGGCTCGGTTTTGGGGTTATCGGCACACATCTTTACAGACTGTGCCACCAGAGCACCCTAAAATCCGCCCCAGTGGAAATTGCAGGGATCAGCAGAGAATGGGATCTGATGAGGGGCTGGAGGATGAGGCCCTGAGGTCAGGAGACATGCAGCACACGGAGGCCGTAATCACAAATTCGAACTGATCATGGCAGTGTCGCAGGGCCGAGTGGCGTTTAGTTTTGTGTCCACGAGGTCACTGTAAGCTGACTCCAAGACCAAGCACAGGAACACCCACATTTCCGAGTGGTCCCAAGGTCTGTGTCTGCGAGCTGCCGGTGACGCGGGGAGTGCAGTGTTGGGGGGTGGCCTCACCCGAGGGGCTTACCGGACAGCAGGTGAGCACAGACCAGCCCAGGGCTGCTGGTTACTCGTAGTGGACAGTTTCACACAGGCCACTGGCATTGCTGGGGAGGAGGCGGGCAGCAAGGACGGCAGAGGTACAGCGAGAGGACAGTGTCAGATGGGCACCTTGCCACCGTGTCACGGGAGCATTTCAACCCTAGCCTGGACGGGGCTGTGTCAGGGACACGGGCCAGAGGCGGCCCTTCCTGGGAGGCTGCCTTCCCCTCCTGACCACTGAGGCCTGGACCGGATCCAGACATAATAGGATTGGTCACCCTGCCCTCTAAGGGCGAGGAAAGGCGGCTGCACAAATGCCCGCGAGCCCCATAAATGGGGATCACTGCTACTGGGCAGCGTGTTTGGCTTGGCAGAGGCGTGTGCCCACGCCTGGCGGGGTGGTGTTATTATTATGTGTTTATGGGGACCTATCTCCCATGAGCTTCCCTTTGCTGCTGTCTGGAAGGGAACCTCGGTGTCGTCAGTATAGACCCACGGGACAGCTGAGCCCAAGGGCCTTTCGGGTCTCTGTTCTAGGACCCCAGTGACACCTCTGAGGTCTTGAGCGTGGTCACATGTGGTCTATGGTGATGGACTCCCTGGTGGGGTTTGCCCAAAGTTGAGTCAAACGGTGGTGTCATACCTCTTTGGGTAACCAAAGTGGCTCAAGGTTGTTCCTTCAGACAGATTCTGGGTGGGACACTTGGCTTAAGGGGGAGAAAGGAAAAGGAATGTCCCCCCAAACTGAGCAAACTTCAACAACTCAGAGAAAGAGCAGAACGCTGACACTGTGCAGGTTCAAATCTCAGCTCTGGGTGCCTTGGACGTGCAACTTAGGATGCAACCCAGCTCACTGCATGCCTCAGCTTTCCCACCTGTAAAATGGGACTCCCTCTCCCCCATGGGGGGGTGGGTAAAAGAAGCTCAGCCAGGCCGAGAGCCTGCAAACAGCAGGTGAGGAGCACAGCCTGCACCTAGAAATGTCTAAGCACCCAGTCGCTGTGGTGGACCTCAATTCACGGTGCACGGTGTGTGTCGGACGTGCTCCGTGCGGCACTCTCTGGCTTGCCAGGCCGTTCTGCTGGGTGCCTTTGGGTAGCCTTGGTTACCAGTCGACTGTGTTAACCATCTGTAGTGCTCAGTGATTCTGAAAATACTTAGGGTGATAAAAAGAGAGGGAAGGGAAGGGGCCTCTAGAGAGAGGGCGGAGTGCCCCATGCAGGTGTGGTGGTGATCAGGGGAACGGTGATTAGGATGGGGTGGTAGAGGGTGGAGTGCCCACGCAGGTGTGACAGTGGTGAAGGTGGAGTGAGCAGAAGGTGGGGTGCTCCATGTGGGTGTGCTGGTGGTCAGGGGGATGGTGGTAAGGGTAGGGTGAGTAGAAGGTAGGTGCTCCATGCAGGTGTGGTGGTGGTGAAGGTGGGGCGGGTTCACCTCCTCCACACCTGCCTTCCACAGGGTTTGAACCAAGTAGATGTGCTGGAGCTTCAAGTGCCACCAGTGAGCCTGTCTTGGTGACAGTGTGGAAGGTCCTTTTTAATGCCTAGGAGACCTCTTGAAAATCCTGAGAAGCAATGATGTCAGTTTGAAGACTACGGTGCACCAGTCAGGCTATGGTCTTTTCAATCACTCACTATGTGTGTTAGAGCTGGACAATGAATGAGTAGGGATGACAGAAGAATTGATGCCCTTGGGCTGTGGTGCTGGAGAAGAGCGCTGAACATCCCATGGACAGCCAAACATGTTTTGGAGAAAGTGCAGCCAACATGCTTCTTAGAGACAAAGATGCTGAAACTTCATCTCACATACTTTGGGGATGTTGCTAGGCGCGGCTATTCCTTGGAAAGGGACAAACTTGGAAGGGAAGGGGGTCAGCGAAAGAGAGAAGACCCTCAGCCTGATAGTTTGACACAGTGACTGCAGCAGTGGGCTCAAGTGTGTCAGAGATGAGGAAGGCGCAGGACAGGACAGGGCTCAGATCTGTCGTTCACAGGGCCCCTGGGTCGCGGGTGAGGGCACCTACCAACAAGGGCTCCTGGAATCAGAGTCAAGACCACGGCTCGTCTCCCCCAGAAACCTGCCGTGTGATAACTGGAGTGTATAGTGCAGCATCAACCCCCCTCCCAAGAGATGCAGAGGGTCCCCTCAACCTGGGAGTGCTTTCTCAAGGCGCTGGTCTAGAAACCAGAAGGGTCTCCAAATGCAGCATTTCTGAAGAGCCTGAGGCTTGGAGCACTGTCCACCAGTGTCTCGTGCCAGCGAGAAGATGACACTTCCTGTGTTTATAGAAGCCGCTGTGTGGGGTGAGTGCAGACCCGAGGCATTGGTCAGGCATCCCAGACATCAGAGTGGGGCACGGGGGATGCTGAGTCCTCCTGAAAGAATGAGGGACTGGGCTAGATAAAACCCAGGAGTGGGCAGTTTCCAGTGAGCGCTGGCCAGGGCAGGACCCCCACAGCTGGGCTCTGTGCTCATGTTCTGGCGGGAGGTTGGGTGAGGGCTGGCGGTTGCTGGACTTGAGGGTGGGGGCCACATCCTGGGTGGGTGGGCAGGAAGGAGAGGGGCCATGAATAACCCGCTTCCCCTCCCTGCCGTGTCTGCGTGAACGTAAGGCTGTTTATAATAAAGCCCGGGGAGATTTTTCATCTTTCCAAAAGGAATGAGGGTCATGTGAGCAGGACGACCCTGACTTCGCCAAACACCTGCTCTGGGGCCAGCAGGAGAGGGAAAGATGGGGCCCCGATGATTCAGTCAAGGTCAAGAAGAGGGAAGCTTTTTAAGCAGGGAGGCCACTGTGGAGGCAGGGGCTCGATAGGGCTCAGAAGACCAGGTTACACAGAGGAGACCCGATGCCCAAGGCAATGGAGCCACAACTTTGGACTTGAGGGAACTGCCTGCCTGGCACCTCTTCTCGTTGCAAAGAAACAACATCTTCTATGGGCTGTGGGCATCTAAGCATGACACAGGTGGACACAGGCAGGGGCAGCAAACAGCTCAATGCTTACTGGAGGCCACAGTGGCTCTATGCAAGAATTCCTGCCCCCCTTGTGGGAGCTGAGGGTTCGATTCCCAGATGGAGCACCTCCCATGCAGCCGCCACTGGGCTGTTAATGGAGGCTTGTGTGTTGCTTGTGTGATGCTGAACAGGGAGGTCTCAGGGGAGCTTTCTCAAAGATGGAGAATACGTGTGGGACAGAACGTTCCTTCTGCAAACGTTTGAGGGAGGTCAGGGCCAGGCAGCAATCCTGAAATTGGTCACAGAGTGGCCGTGAACTGGTAGTCGGTCGTTAGGTACCATGAAGACAGCGCCCGCTCGCGGCCTCCCCGTGCACAAAATGAAGCTTGTACAGCCCGGACCCATCCTCACCACCTCTGCTGAGCTGGGGCATGCTGTCCCGTCCAGCTCATGACTGTCTTCTTTTTCCACTGGCCTATTTTGCCTTCCTCTGGGGATGATTCCTTCCTCCGGGGATGATCCCTTCCTCCGGGGATGATCCCCTCCTCCGGGGATGATCCCTTCCTCCGGGGATGATCCCTTCCTCCGGGGATGATCCCTCTTCCGGGGATGATCCCTTCCTCCGGGGATGATCCCTTCCTCCGGGGATGATTCCTTCCTTCAGGGAGGATGCCTTCTCCATGAATGACGCCCTCCTCCAGGTCCCTCATGATAATACCCTTGAAGTACGTGAGATTGCTTCACAAACCCTCCTCAAGGAGCACAGCCAGACTTCTGAGACAGCAGCAGTGAGTAGGAAAGCAGGAGAACAAGCTCAGGAGTGGCCTGCCTCTTGCTAAGATTTTGCTGTTCAGTTTTATCCCACCATGAGTGACAATTGGGCCCAGGAGTGGTTCTGAGAGAAGCCAGTCCCCATTCCTGGGTGTGTTGCGTCCAATGAGTTGAGCCTTTTTGGAAATATTGGTCAATAATCCGTATGTTCCAACAGTCTGGGAAATCATTCCTAGATGTTCAGGCAGCTTGTAACCGTGGGTACACTGGAGATTTTAGGGAAATCTGCTATAAGAGAAAAGCAGACACACCTGGATGGTGGTGATGAGCCTGAGCCAGCCACTGGATTTTCAGTCACCTCACGTCCATGCTGGACAGTGAATAACAAGGACTGAAGAAGGACGGATGCCTCTGAAGTACAGTGCAGGTGAAGAGCATTGATGGTGCCCGCGGGGAACAGATCTGTCCCGGAAGGAATGCAGCCAGAGTGCGCCTTAGAGGCAAAGACAGTCAGATTTGGAGGGACGGTCTGTGAAGGATCTCACGGCTGGTAAGACAGAAGGTTAGTGACCCTCAGGGGGTGGACAGGAAGTGGCTGCAGGAACAGCCTCAGCACAGCAGTGCCTGTGAGGAGGGCGCAGGACCAGGAAGGTTCGTCGCAGTGCCTGTGAGGAGGGCGCAGGACCAGGAAGGTTCGTCGCACGGTCACTAGGGGCTGGTGCTGCCTGGTGGCACCCAACACTTCTAGCAAGATGAGCCAGACTGGGCAGTGTTCTGGGGGGCAGGGTGCATGGGGAGCAGCCTGGTCACTGGACTCTGGAGCATATACCCCACTGACCATTAAGGTGACATGTCTATTTTTGTTGGTTTTTCTATGACACACTCTGCCCTTGCCAGTCCAGCGCCGTACTAGATTTTCAGCCACACAGTGAGTATTCTCATCTCTATTCACAGAGTGGAAAGTGGGGGTCAGAGAAATGGATCATCAGTCAACAGCTGTCCGGTCAGGACATACTATTGAGCCCTGAGTGTATTCTGACTGCCGCAGCTCACTGGCCAACATGGCATCAGAGGTGCCCTGCCCCAGGTGGACCCACCCCACACCCGATGGGCACTGTCTGCCAGTCAGGGCGGCTCCCAGGCCACCACCTCCCTGAGCTGTGACTGAGGGTGATGAGTCACCAGGCCCCACGGTTTCTGCCCAGAGCCTCTCCGCTCCACACCAGAGCGCAGGTGTCAACAGAGCAGACCTAGTCTGGTCATGGTCACAGTTACGGTCACGGCGGAGTGGTACACGCCTCTGCTCTGTGCCTGCCTGACTCCCAGGCCCCTTGAAGGCCCCACCTCAGATGTCCCTTTCTCTAAGAGGCCCTCCTGACTTCATCCACCTCTTTCTCATGGGATCCACCACAGGCCAGGCCAGCCTTCTACTGTCGCCTGCCTTCTAGGCACCCAAGGGGCTAGGAACACACTTGTCCTCAGCATTCTGGAGGGAAAGGACATTCTCTTGGGACATACAATCCAGGACACAGGTATCACCACTGCCCTGGACTGACCTGTGGACGAAGCCTGGTGGGCATGTCCAGACAGAACTCTAGTTCTGGCTTTTTCGCCTTGTCCCAGTAAGTTGAGCTAAAGGATGACAACTCACGTTTCTGAGGATGGTGCACACTGGCCGCTGTTGCTGTAGGCTGATCGTCTGTCATGGTCATCACAGAGAGGGAGGAGGGTTTATGTCAATTACAGAAGCACAGTCAAAATGATGGGGTCCACGCTGTGCAGGTGACAACGGGGGCTTCTCAGCATCTGCACCCCTCTCCAGAGCTGTATCTCATCTGATGGACGGCGGCTAGTTGGACGCTTCTGCTGCCCAGCCCAGCTCCAAACTGTGGCCCTTTGTCTGCAGGGCTGGAGCATGCTGGAGTCCCTCCCAGACCTCATTTGGGACATGGAACGCCTTTTCTGGTTAACTGCATGGCACAGGTGGTGACCAGGCCCCTCGCCAGCCCTCAGAACTGGGCGTGGCCAGCACACTGTCAGACACTGCAGCTCCTGTCTCTTGGGACACAGTCCTATGTCTCCGAGGGACATCTGTAGTCCTACTCCAGCTTGCTGTCCTCTTCACGCTGGCCTCTCAAAGCTCCACTCCTGCTGGTCAAACCTGTTACTGAGAGGGTTCTTAACTCAGGCTGGACAGACTCAAGGTCAGACTCTGGTCCTTGCAGATGTACGTTCATTTCCTTTAGCCTTGGTTTGAACTTGCATGTGAGCAGTCGATGGTCTGTTCCCCAATCAGCACCTGGCCTAGTTTTCACAGCTGATGTTGAGCTTCTCCAGCGATTCTTTCCACAGATGTGATCAATCTGATTCTGCTTCATCAGATGAGGTCCATGTGTACAGTCGCTGTTTGTGCTTCTTACAGAAGGTTTTTACAGATTATACAGAATTCTTCATTTCCTCTTCAGTCTCATTTCTGTCACCAAGTCCATGCTTTCCAACTACTGAGTCTTCTTCCTTGTCCCCAACTTTAGCATTCCAGTTCCCCATTATTATTAATGAATTCTGGTTGCACGTTTGATTGATTTCCAACTGCAAAAGGTGGAAACAATTTCCTCCTCTTTGGCTCTGGTTGTTGGTGCATATCTATGAATGATAGTGGTATTAACAGGTCTTCCTTGTATGTGTATGGATATTATCCTGTTAACTATGAATGCAACCTAGTTTTTCCTCACTTTTTCATTTTCAGCATCATATGATTGTCTGATTTAAAATGCCCCAGGCCAATCCATCTCATTTGCCAATGCTCAGAATGTCAGTATTTATGTGTTCCATGTCTTCCTTAGCAATGTCCAATTTTCCTACATCCATACTTCTCACCTTCCACGTTCCAACTACAAGTGTCTGCCTGCAGCTGTGTTTCTCAACAGGAGGGCTCAGCCTCCAGTGCCATATCTGCTAGGCTGATCTGTGCTCTATTGTGTGTATGAGGAAACGTGTGGCATCAGGAATGGAGGAAGACTCAGCAACCCTGAATTATGCAGATGACACAACCTGAAGCATTTGCTGCAGAAAGTCAAGAACTGCAGTCTTCAATATGAATCCATGTGAAGCTCAACATCAAGAAAACAAAGATTCTCACCAGAGGGCAAATTGGCAGACTGGAGAAGGGACTGAGGTTGTTGCAATTTCAGCTTTCTGGGATCCACTGTCAACACTCTTGACATCAGCAGTCAGGAAATCAAAAGATGAGTTGCACTGGGAAAATCTGATGTCAAAGACCTCTCCAGAGTGCTGAAGAGAAACAATGTCAGCGTGGAAACTAAGGTGTGCCAGATCCAGGCCATGATCTTCACAATTACTTGCAATGCATCAGAGAACTAGACTATAAGCATGACAGAAGAAGAATTGATGCCTTTGAGTTATAGTGCTGAAAATGAGTTTTGAACATACCATAGACCACCAAGAGAACAAACAGGTCTGTCTTGGAGAAGGTGAAGCCAAGTTTCTCCTTGAAGGCAAGGATTTTGAAGTTCTGTCTCACATACTTTGGGCACGTGGCCAGGAGGGACTAGTCCTTTGAGAAAGGTATCATACTCAGAAGGGTAGAGGGACAGTGCATGAGAGGAAGATCCCGGATGAGATGGATTGACACAGGAACTAGGGTATTTGGGGTAGGTGTGTTAGAGACAGAGAGATTGGCTCAGGACAGGGCAGGTTCAGAGCTATTGTTCACAGGGTCACTATGAGTCAGAGATGACTGATGGAACACAACAACAACAATAGCTGGGATGTTGTTGTATTTAAAAATGGTAGTGCAACAGAATGTGGAAATTATTGAACAAAATTATTAATAACATATGCAAGCAGAATCTTGCTGAAGATTATCCCCAGCTGGCGAGAACTGTCAGAAATGCAAGGGTGGATTTAGAAGAGGCCGTGGTACTAGGTATATCACTGCTGATGTTAGATTGATATTGGTAGAAAGCAGAGAGCATTGGAAGGAGTTCTACTTGTTTTATTGGCTATGCAAAGACATTTAGCTGTGTGGATCACAACAAATTATGGCTAACATTGAAAAGAAGGGAATCCCAGAACATTTGATTGTGTTCCTGCAAAACCTAAGAAACTCTTGTCTGAACAGAGCAAACACTGCATGGTTCAAAATGAAGAAAGGAGTGCATCAGGGATGTGTCCTTTCTACACACTATTTCAATTTAAATGTGGAACAGAAGCTGGATTTCAAGAAGGAAAGTGTGCCATCAAGATCGGAGGACGACTGACACCATATGGGCAGTTCTGCTCTGTCCTCTGGGGTCACCTTGAGTTGGATGTGCAATGGTGATTGGTTATTTCTTATGTGGACACCCCCCCCAACACACACACACACACACACACACACACACGTACACACACACCACACACTCACACACACTGGTAAAGAGATGAAGCTGACCCTGGCTTTGATCACTTACTATGCTCTAGTATAGAAGCCCTAATCCACAGCATAAACCATCTTCCAAGCATCCTGAAAAACCTACAATCAGGAGAGGATAAAATAGATGAATGGGATAATCTAAGAATCAAATGCCTTTGCACATCCAAAAACTTGTCCAACAGGGTAAAAAGGGAAGCCACAGACTGGGAAAAAATATTTGGTAATGACATGTCAGATAAGGGACCTATATTTAGAATTTATAAAATACTTGAGCACCACAACAAGATAAAAGTAAACAACCCAACTGCAAAATACTTCACCAAAGAAGACATTCAGATGGCAAACAAACACATGAAGAATGTTCAAAATCCCTAGCTCTAAGAGAGATGCAAATCAAAACAACTATGAGATATCATCTCACCCCAGTAAGAATAGCAAAATTCAACAGAGCAGCAAATGCTGGCAATGTTGTGGAGGAACTGGAACACTTATTCACTATTGGTGGAAGTGTAAAATGGTGCAACCAGTATGGAAGGCAGTATGGCACTTTCTCAAAAAGTTGGAAATAGAAATACCATCTGACCCAGCGATTCCACTATACTCTAAAGAAACCATAACTGCCACCCAAGCAGATATATGCATAACCATGTTTATTGTTGCTTTGTTCATAATATCAAAGAGTTGGAAACAACCCAAGTTACCATCAAAAAACAGATGGCTAGAGATGCTGTGGTATATTCATACAATGGGATACTATGCTGCATTGAAAAACAAAGAACTCATCAAATATTATACAAATTGGTGACTCTGAAGGACATTATGCTGAGTGAAATATCTCAGTCACAAAAGGACAAATACTGTATAGTACCACTGTTGTAAAACAGTACTGGCATCAGGGTTGGGGGGAACCTAAGAAAAGAGGGGATAAATAATGTATACTGCTTGGAAAAAGATGAGGGAGAGAATTGTTTAAAAGGAATATAGGATTAGTTATTATTTTCATGACAATTACAGAAAAACAAATGTATAGTGAAGTGGACTGTGGACTTGGGGGGACTGTGTAACAATGGAAGAACTTTTCAAAGAGAAAAACGAACTTGAGGGGTGGGTGGAAGGAAAATGTGCAACAACGAATGAATGGGGGGAAATTAAATGCAAAGAAAATGCTGTAAAAATATATATGTTGCATTAAAAAATCATTAATAAAAAAAGGAAAAAGTGTTCTAGTATAATGTTGGTGTGTGTCTTGGGTCAGAACGGATTCTCCTGACCCTCCAGCAGTTTTCGGAGGCTGCAAGTCACATGAGAGGGAACTGCCCCACCTTTTCCCACAGCTTCTCTCCAGCCAGTGGATCTGAACTGTGTGCCTTTGCCATTGCAGAGCAGCTTCTTACCACTAGGCCACCAGCGCTCCCTATGTTACAGTCTGCTGTCATAGTTGCAATACCTCCTGTGTCCTCCATCCCCGCCAGGCCCAAGAGACCAGGCCTCCTGCCATCCAGTCAGCTGTTACCCACAGAGACCTCCATGACGTCACCATGTACGTCTTCACAAGATGAGAATGCCCATTTTTCTCCTGAGCAGATGCTAGTAGATCCGAACTACTGACCTTTGGGTTAGCAGCCTGTTGTGTTACACACCACGCCACCACATAGATTCATCCCCAAAAGGAGGTCCACTGCACCCCTAACGTTGGCTGCCACACCCCTGCAATAAGCACCTCAGAGCTAAGTCTCTGCCACACGCCTCATTATTTCCTTCTGCAAATCCTTAGCCGTGGGGAGTGGGGAGGCCAGGTCACTGTTTACACTGGCCGTTTGGACGGAGACAACTGAGTTCCCCCAGAAAAGCCGAGCGGTACCAGCAATGTTTGAAAACGCTGTGTAACCAAGGCTCTGCTGTCCTACAGACGCTTTGGCTGGCACCTCGCGGATGCTGTTCCAACATGGAATATTCCGACGCCCCGAGGCTGGATCAGGGTCAGTGGTGGCCACAGAGGGCGGGGTGGGGAGTGGGTAGAGGAGGCAGAACTCTGCACAGACTGCATGAACAAGGGTCCCCTGACCCTGGATCCGGAGGGGGTGCACCCTCACTCCCAGGGGCCTGGAGCCTGAGGGTATGAGTGAGGAAGAGCAAGCTTGTCCCTAAGACTCACGACATCCGAGGGCACTGGGGAGTGGGTCAGCCTTTCCAAGGGCTTCAAGGAGGAATTCCAAAGGGCTGGACAGGAATTCGGCAAACTTCCCCACTTAGCTTGAGTGGAGCTGTGTGTGTGAACTGTTCCTTTTCAAAACGAAAGGATAATTCCCGCCCCGCCCCCCACCCCCGAACACAAGCAGGAGGACCACAGGAGAGATGTGCTGCAAGGACCAGCTGCCAGTGACCATGGCGACATCAGCGGTAAATGCTCCCTTAGAATCTCCACAGCACCCCATGGAACCCATTTTACAGATGATAAAACAGAGGCAGGGCATTTCAGGAGGAGGCTTGTGGAAATATTGTTACCAATGTGATTTTGGCAGTAGGGCTATATACAGACTTTTCCTGGGAGATGGAGGTTTAGACAGAAAGGAGAAGAGAGGCCAGGGACCCTGGATGTGGCCCCAGATCACCACGCCTACCATAAGCTCCTCCACCCCACATTTCATTTCAGAGCTTCCTCCCGGAGCCTGACCTCAGGGCTGGGTGGCGGAATGACAGGGTTTTTATCAGTATTGGAGATTTCATCATTTTTATTAAATGAAGGAGGCGGCTCTGCACACATTCTGTCTTCTGTGACGGAGGCCTGCTCCCCAGACGGGCGCTCAACCATCTTGAAAATCAGTGTTTTTATGACCTCCAACCCCCTTGGCCGCTGGGCACCCCTCCTCTGGGTCACTCCCCAGGACGAAAATAATAAAAGCAAACACATAACAGCGCAGGCCCAGGGTTAATGTCTTTAACAAGATAATGTTACTTCGGGGAACTGTAAAACAAATCTTTCAGAGATCCCGCTGACCGGCTGCAGCCCCAACCTGGCTGTGAAGCCACGTGGACGCGCGGCCCCATCCTGGCTGGGCCGCTCCTGCAAGCAGTACTTGCTTTGCTCCAATGTCGCGTTCCTAGTTTAATGCCTTCGTCATCCCTGGTTCCAGCAAGGTCCCTGAAAGAGCGCAGCACATGGCCACGGGAGACCCGGGGTCCAGCCCCATCCTGCTGCCTGCAGGCTCTGCTCTGACACGTTTGTCTGTTGGGGACCAATGTGGACAATCTACCGTCAGAGCCTGGGTCTTGGGACATAAAACGTGAGAATTACAGCTGGAAAATTCTTCCCCCACGCACAGCTGTTTTGAGTACCTGGTATCGAACATCTGGGACCTTGGAGATGGGGAGGGAAGGCAGGAAGGGTTCAATCAGTATTTTAGCAACAGGTGAGTGGCACATGTCGCTCACGGACTATTGCCTGGAAATGCACACGAGGCCCCCAACACCTTCCACCAAAGCAGGTTTTAGCTGCAGACGTCCAGTGTGTGAGGACCCCACAACATAGAAAACTCCCCGGGAGGTAAGTCCTGTGAGCCAGTGCAAGGGTGGACCACGGCCAGAGCTGGCCTCCAGAACCTTTGGCTCCACTGTCAAGGTTGTCGTTATGAGCTATCAAGTCAACTATGACTTGGTGACCTTATGAACACGACATGCAAACTTGGCCTTATCCAATGCCATTCTCATGGCTTCCATCATAGTCAAGTCCCTTGTTACAGTTGCTATGTCAGTTCGTCCAGTAGAGGATCTTCTTCTTCCCCAGAATGATGTGCCCTCCTTACAATGTGTGTGCGGTCTCACCATCCTTTCCTCTAAGGAGCACCCGGCTGCACTTCCTCTGAAACAGACTTGTACGTCCTTTTGGCAGGCCATAGGATAGTCAGCACTCTTCCACAACACCACAGCTCAGAGACATCCACTCCTCTTCTGTCTTCATTATTCCTGGACCAACTTTCAAATTTCATCTTACTTGGATCCACAATTAACACTCACGGAAGCAGCAGTCAAGACATCAAAAGATGTATTACACTGGGAAAAACTACCACCAAGGACCTCTCTAATGTGCTACAGAGCAAGGATGTCAGTTGAAAGACTAAGGTGCACCTGATCCAAGCCAAGGTCTTTTCAGTTGCTTCCTATGCATCTGACATTTGATGCATTTGAAATTTGAAACCAAAGAGGAATCGGTGCCTTTGAATTGTGGTGTTGGAGAAGAATACTGATTATCCCATGGACTGTCAAAAGAACACACAAATCTGCCTTGGAGGACATACAACCAGGGTGCTCTTTAGACACGAAGATGAGGAAACTTTGCTTCACATGCTTTAGGCAAGTTATCAGCTGGGGCTAGTCACTGGGAAAAAACAGCATAGTGGGAAAGTTGGAAGGTCAAAGAGAGAGGAAGGCCTTTAACAGGAACGGATGCCTCTAGGAAAGATGGTCAGCTTGCAAAAGTCCTTCGTGCATTTTAAACACTTTTTATGCGCTAAGTTCTCAAAGAGTCTTCACATGAAAGAAAAAGCATTGAAGATGCTACAATGTGCAAGGAGAAAATAACACTAGCGTCTGGAAAATACCTTTAAAAATTCCCTAGGCAGCTCGAAGCCCTTCTCTGCCTGGCCTCCACCCCCAAACAGAGTATTTTTAGAGCATTTTCAAACCCACTTTTCATTTTATCTTAGGTTTTTTCCTCCCCCAGCCTCTCCAAGTACCTGAGGTGTAGAAATGAATTTATAACAGGAAACCTTTGATTATGGAGACTAATGTTTTTGAAGTCTCCCAAACAGGGCCGTAAAACAGCCGGCCTGGCTGTAAAGGAATGCCATCCCCCACACAGGAGCTGGCCAGTGTCCTCCCCAATGTGGGAGGGACATGCTGTGTCCTGGAGGCAAGGAAGCACCTTCACCCTGAGGAAGTGGGCAGCTCCTGGCCATCTCGCAGAGCCCAGCCCTTCTCTGAACCTCTAACTGGGGAGGGGAGGCACAGAGGTGGTGACATGGGCCACTAGGTGTGGTTACCTCTGTGGAGGCGTCCCTGAGCAGATATGGGGTCAATCTGCCTCTAATCTTCATTCCGTGGACCCCATAACACTGTTGGCCATAGGACGCACCTCAGTTTAAGAACTGCTTTTATATTGGCAAAGGGAAAGAAAAACTATCATGTTAAAGGCACATGCTGTATTTGTCCTTTTGTAACTGAGATATATCACTCCATACAATGTCCTCTAGGCTCCCCCATGTTCAACTGCTCTAAAATAAGACAAACATGGAGGGTTGGAGAGAGAATGGGGAAAGAGTAGACAGACAATGAATACTGCATTCGAACAGGTGAGGGGAAGAACTGTCTGAAAGGAATACATGATTATGCATTATATGTATGAGAACAATTGGGAACAAGGGGTGTATGGCAGGGTGGGCTGGGGGGAGAAAACGTGCAACAATGACTTTAAAAAAATAATAAGTATTTTTAAAAATGGGTATGTTTATGGAAGGGGTCCCAATGAGTACGCTCCTGTCAGTTACTGGGACCAGAAGTTAACAACGAGGCCAATTCTGGCCCACCATTTATTTTTGTAAATAAAGTTTTGTTGGGACACAGCTACACACACTTGCTTGCATCTTGTTTTAGCTGATTTTGTGCATAACAGATGATAGAAAGGAATAGTTGTGGTTGTAACCAAATGCCCTACAAAAAGCTAAGATAAGGACTACTTGGTTCTTTATAGAAAAATGTGTTGATCTTTGGCCTAGTGGCAAGAAGCTGCACTGCAATTCCAGAGGTATGCAGTTCAAATTCACCAGATGCTCTGCTGGAAAAGGAGGAGCAATATCCTCCTGTACCAGTCAGATCTGATTTGACGGCGCACGCGCACACACACACACACCCTCCATAACAACAATGAGCTCAAACACAAAGATCCGCAAGGAGAAGCCGGTGCAGGGCCAGGGGCGGGGATGGGGTGGTGCAGAGCCAGGGGCGGGGATGGGGTGGTGCAGAGCCAGGGGCAGGGGCAGGGATGGGGTGGGGAGGACGGTGCTGGGCCAGGGGTGGGGATGGGATGGAAGGTGTTCTGTTCATAGAGTCACGTGAACTGGACCTGACAGCACCCAACAATAACCTGTTAGATGAGCAGATTGTGGCTTAACTAGTCAGGAGTCACTGCTTTAGGCGAATTTCTCTAGTGGTAAATTTTAGCACCGAGAATTGGGAAGGCATGGCAGGGCTGGAGGAATGTTCCTACCCTGCAGATTTCCTCCGTCTCTCTCATAGCTGCTTCCTCTGTCCTGTGACCTCGAAAGAGGCGCAGGTGAATCCCCGCCCCGACTCTGCCTGTCTGACTCCAGCTGTCTGTCACCGGTTGGCATCAAAGCAGACGCTGTACGGATGAGTAACTCTGACCCAAAGCCTCTGTCAGTTCAAACCCACTGAGTGGCTCTGAGGGAGAAAGTCGGGCTGTCTCTTCCGGCACAACTTAGAGTCTCTGAAAACCAGGTAGAAGGCGAGTTCTGAGTCTGTTCTGACTCGATGGTAAGGAATTAAGAGAGTTCATAGATTTTACACGTTTAAATTCCAGGTTCCTTGGGCTTTTGAGGCTGCTTAAGGAGCTGCTTTCCCAACCCAAAGGCAGATGGTTTGGATCCACCAAAGCTCCTGGAGAAAGAGGGACACTCTCCTCCCACGTGGTTTACAGTTTCTGAACCTCTCCCTCCCCATCCCAGGGTCAGCTCGCTAGCAATGAGATATTTGTTGTCTACAGAAAATGACTGTGTGGGATCTTACGAAAAAGAGACTCAAAATGCCCACCACAAGCCTGCAGACGCTGACCCAGTGACCCTGGTGGCCTGGGAGGACTGAGCGGAGCCGTCCACAGGGTTTCCGGGCTGTCTTCATGGAAGCAGGCTGCTTCATCTTTAAACACACCAGAGGCGGATGGGCTCAAACTGTGGACCTTTGAGTCAGCAGCTAAGTGCTTCACTGACAGCACCACCATCCATAACATTCTCCAACTCCATGTGACTGGACCCCCTGAGAAGACTTTTTTCTCTTGTGGAGCACCTGGTGGGTTTGAACTACTGAACTTGTGGTGAGTCTCAGAGCATAATCATGTGCCTCTGCTGGCTGGTTCCCTGGAGGCCACACTCTGGGTCTTTAGAAAAGTGCAGCTCCCCTGTCGCCCACTGAGCCAAGTAAACACCCACCCAATGATGCATTTCCTGAGCCATCCAGAGCTGGGAAAAACAGGAAAGTTGGTGCCCTTGTGTTTTTATGGGCACCCACCCCAAGATTCTGGAGGATGGAGACTTGAAAGCTGAACAATGCATCTGAATTGTTAGGGAAAGAGCCATGTGGGAGGGGAGGCAGCCATATGCTTTTGTGCTCAAGTGGGACAATTGAATGGATGTCGTCAAAGGCCATCTCAGCCAGTGAAGACGTTAAAAGACAGCGCTGGACATCTGGAGGCCCAGAAAGCCTGCCCGTGTGTCCAGTCCCCAGGGATGCCAGGGCACTGGCCCTGGGGCTGGGGGCTTCTAGGAGATCTGTCTGGGTGGTACTGTGTGCCAAAGGTGGGTGGTGGAGCCCCCCAGGTCCTCCTGAGGGGAAAGCTGAGGCCGGCTGCTCCCAGGCAGTCATGGCTACGGACCCCGTGCAGACAGTCTGCTCTGCCCTGCTGGCCACTAGGGTTGACCCAGCGTCACAGGGTGCTAGATTGTCTATGCTTCCTTCCATTCTTTGTGCATCTGTCCACCTAACTTTTTATTGGCTCATAAAAGTCCAGTAGTCCCTCTGTGTCCATAGGGGATTGTTTCCAGGACATCCCCTCCCCTGCACAGGATGCCTGAACCCTCAGATGCTTGGGCCCCTCAGGCGAAGCTGCGTGGTATTGGCGTCCAGCTTACGAACATCCTCCTGCAGCTTCAAGCATGTCCGCATCGCTCATGACCCCCAGGCCCATCAGTGCTGTGACAATGGCTCCCTCTCGGCCTCCGGGGAATTGCCACGACAACTGCACTGCTTCTCTTGACCCTTGGTTTTTGTTGTTGTGCTGGTGTTGACTGAGGATAAGAAACGTCATATCCAGAGGGCCGGCTGTGTGTGCTTTCATGAAACGCCTAAAGCCAAGCCCACTGCTGGCGAGTTGGCTCTGACCTGGAAACTACTAGGCCCCAAGACTGCCCGTCTTCATGGGAGGAGACAGCGTGTCTTCCTCCCTCGGAGCAGCTGGTGGATCTAAACCTCTAACCTGTCGATCAACAGTGTGGTTCTCAACGTGCCACCCCACCAATGCTCCTGACTGCACATCCTTGAGCGATTCTGCTATCTCCCACGTTAACACTGTGTGCGCCCCGGCATGCTGGGGGTGCAGGCTGTCCCACTGCCGGGGTCTCCGTTCCCTGCTCTCCACAGAAAGCCCTGGGTGCTTTTCCTTGCCTCCCAGTCGGTTTGACCGATGGTGACCTCACCCGTGTGGAATGAACTGCCGCCAATTCCTGGAGGAACGCTTTTGCACATGGATTCCTTTTGAATTTTACTAAAATTTTACTAAATCAACGTATTGAAAAACTATTGTTTTTCTAATTCTAAACATACTCTCAACTTCTTTCCCATTAGACGAAGGACATCCTGCACCTCAGCCTTTCTGTTTCACCACAACAGGCCCAGCACTGGGTTTACTGTTTTCTAAAACAGCTGCTGACTTACCAGGCAGGAAGACCAGCCGACCTGCAGACTCAGGTCTGCCCAGGGAAAACTGTTTAGCTGCTCCGAGGAGCTCAAGCAAGGGTTGGTGTGCCAGGGTTTATATCTTCTAACTTAAACAATAACAGCCAACTTGACAAGTCTATTGTGGTTCATAGTGACCCTCCGTTGGATTTCTGAGGCTGTAAATCTGTATGGGAAGATACTGGCAATCTTTCTCCTGTGGATTCAAACTGCCCACCTTTTGGTTAACAGCACATATAATGCACCACTGCCACCAGAGCTCCCCACACACAGCTTGATTATTCCACCACCATCTGTCAGTGTGTCGTGCTGGGGCTGCATGAGTGTGTGACGCAGTGCCTCTCCTGTCACAAACACCAGTAGGTCCCTTGTGTTGGACACGTTTTCACAGAACTTCCAGACCTAGACAAAGTAAGGAGGGAGACTAAGCAATCCACTTCCCAAACCAGCCACTGGAAAACAAAAGATACACAGCCCAGTTTAAAAAACGAGGGAGAACTTGAATGGAGAACTCAATAAAGAGGATACATCGCAAGTGTCTCCACTACCCACGGTGGGTAGGTGCCACTGCTCCAACTCAGAGAGACCCCGCAAGCAGCGGATCAGACCTGGCGTTGTCTGCGCCACCCTCTTCATCTCGTCTGCTGGAGCCCACTGCTGCGGTCTCTGCGTCCATCCATCTTGTTGAGGGTCTTTCTGGCTTCTCTTGACCCTCTTCTTTCCAATCATGATGTCATTTCCCAAAGGGACATCACCTCATCTCCATTAGAATATACCGACCGGGGACACAGACCACCACAGGTGTGGGTGGTTGGCACAGAAGCTGAGACCCACCCCACTACTGCTGGTGGGAATGTACGGTCACTGTGGAAAGCAATTTGTTGGATTTTACAAAGCTGAATGTAGAACTACCAGATGAGCCAGCAATTCCACTCTGAAGTGGAGATCCAGAAGTCAGGGCAGGAGCACAGATATAAAACTGCACACCAATGTTCACTGAAGTAATTTCTACAGTTTCCAAAAGGTAGGAACAACCTGCATCCCCATCAACAGATGACGGACAGACTTCCTATAGTCCATGCGCACGATGGAAGGCTGTTACTGTTGATGTTATGTGCCAGCCAGTCCACTAGAACTCCTAATAGTGACCCTATAAACAACAGCTCTGAACCCTGCCCTACACTGAGCCAACTTCACCGTTGCCAACACCCGACCCCACTGCCACAGTCACCATGTCAACTCATTTCATCCAGGTTTTTCCTCTCTTGCACTGACCCTCTACTCTTCCAAGTATGATGTCCTTCCCCAAGGACTAGTCCCTCCTGGCAACATGCTCAAAGTATGTGAGATGGAGTTTCCAATCCCTTTCCTACAAGGAGCAACCTGGTTTCACCCTCTCCAAGATATACTTGTTTGTTATCTTGGCAGCCCATGGCAGTTCAACACTTTTCAATACTCTTCTCCAGCACCACATCTCAAAGGCATCAATTTTCCTTCTGTCATCCTTATCTGTTGCCCAGCTCTCAGATGCATACCAAGCAACTGAGAAGGCACGGCTCGTTTCAGGCACATGTTCTTTAGCACCCTGGAAGATTACACAACCATAGAGAGGGAAGGGGTCCTCCTGATGTCCCACAGTGAGGGACCCTGAGCACATTCTGCTGAGTACAGTCTGTCAGATACTAAGATCTTACTTAGGAAAAATTAGCAAAAATACCAAATCTAGAAATCAAAGACTCTCTGTGGTTCCTGGGATGGGAGAGCAGACCAGAAGAAGCTGTGTGTGGGACGAAGAGAGTGAGTGTGTGCTCTCAGAGTGGATTATCTCAGAAAGCAGAGTGAGAAGGGTGGCAGGCTCACTGAGGTGTGAAGGCACAGGGGCTGTGGAGGTGAACGTTTTTGGGGTGTGTGTTTTTATCACAGTAAAAAACAAAACAAAACATGGACCACATAGGAAACTGTTGGCTGTGGTGTTGGAAGACGAGATCCCTGAGTTTGGGACACACTTGAAGGGCTGTGGACACAGGGCTTAGCCCCATTGTGCATGGGGTCACCTTGAACCAGCAAGTAACAGGGACACAGCCTGATTATCAAGTGTTCTCTTTTTATTTACTGCTTTACTTTCTGGGGAAGAAATGCTGTTCTCCAGTTCAACAGAAGATGGAAGTCTGCAAAAACCCACCCAATGGTGCCCTCTGAAGAGGATGTGAGCTGGCTGGCTGCCAGCAGCGGGACCACCCCTTGTAAATACCTTTCTTTCCGGTTTAGAGAGGGAGATAAGCTGGGCAGGGCTCTGCATGGAGAGGAGTCAGGCCTGCCGACAGTCAGGGTCCCCAGGGACCACCAGCCCTCTGAGCGAGTGGATCCTGTCTGTCTCCATAACCTCCAGACATGTCCTGGAGGTGCCACTGTGAATCTGAACCCGAGCAGGTGGGTGGTAGACCATGTCCCCGTCGTCCCCTGATCTCAGCTCCCCCTCCAGCCCCAGCCTCTGCCCCTGCCCCATGCATTGGGGTTTTGCAAATATTTGGGGTCCATCCAAATTGCTCATGGTGGCAGTGCAAGGTTTTCCAGGGTGTTTCATTCCAGGAGAGGAATCCAGGGAAAATAAGGGGCAAAGGCTCCCTGAGAAATCAAGCATCTCCTGCCTCAGTGACTAGAACTATGCTATTCCTCATGGTGACAACCTCTGACATTACGAGGGGTGTCTGGAAGATGCCTACTGTGACCAGAGCACAGAAAAGACTCAAACCCGCGAAATATCAAAGATAACATTTCTAACTCTTGTAGAAATGTCTTGTTCCACATGAGGGGACTTGGTGTTCCTCAGGGTTAAACATCTGGCTGCGAACTGAAACGATAGCGGTTCAAAACCACGAGCTGCTCTGAGAGAGAAAGGCGGCCAGCCTGCTTCTGTGAAGATGTCCAGTCTTGTACTCTGTGGGGGCGGTCCTCTGTCCTCCAGGGTCCCTGTGAGTCACAAGTGACTCAATGGGTTTGGATTTTATCCTTCCCTTGAGATTTAGCTAATCAGACTACCAACCAGGTTGAAGTCTTCAAAGCCTTGACTGGAATTCTGGGTGATGCTTCAGGAAATCGGTACACTGGTTAGCAGAGAAGTGAGGTCATAGCCCTGTGGACAGGCCCGTTTTCATTTGTTGAGGTTGAATAGAGTTTTTTAATGTCTCCATAAACAATCTGTATTTCCTTTTTAGGCTAATTCCCAGAAGCCTCACAATTATTGAGATATTATTCGTTGTGTTGTGCTGTTTATTTAAAAAAACCAACTGTGATTAGAGTGAAAGTTTACAGAGCAAATGATTTCCCATCTAACTCTCCATCCACCTCTTGCTTCCTGACACTGATGACAATCCCCACCACGGAACCACACTCTTCCTTCTCCTTCCCTGTGCTTCCCATTTCCACCCCTCTTCTTCCTCAGTCCTTCCTGCCTTTGACTTTTATCCCTGGGAAAGTATCTTTTTTTTCTTTTTTTATCTTCTGTGGTAATAGTTCTGTAGAGCTGTTCTCTGTACAGACCTACCTTCTGTTTGTTTGAAGGCTGAGTCACAGTGGTGAGTTCATCTCTAGGCTTAAAGGGTGACCTAGGACCACAGTTTGGGTAGAATTTGCTGTGGTTTCACCGTGGCTGCTCTGTCCCAGCTGTGCACAGCTGGTGGAGGCTGGCCCTGGGTCTGTGAGGTTGCCTCGGCCGCCCACGTGTGAGTGGGTGTGTCCTGTGTGGGACTGCTCTGATACACATCTCCCCCCAGGGGCCAACAGTGACGGGGAAGGGCTCAGAGGACAGCTCCCCCAGCTCTCCCACCCTTTGGTTGAGAGGAGTCCAAGGCATGTTCTAGAAGCTCCAAGACCGTCCATCAGGAGGGAGCCCCAGCTGACCACAGGGCAAAACCTGCTGGGTGGGTGCTGTGATCAGGCTATGTTCCCTAAAAACGTGCTGAAATCTTAACCTCTGTGAATAGGAAGTTGGTGTCTGCATCTGGGCTGCAAACTGAAAGGTTTGTGGTTTGAATTCACCCGTTCCTGTGAGTGAGAAAGATGAGCAATCTTCTCCCACAAAGATCCGCTTCCTTAGAAACCAGATGGAGGGGTGCCTTGGCCCAGAACTGGCCTCAGAACTGATGATGGGGCCTGCCTGGGGATAAGCTTCAGGGAGGAGCGAGTCTGTGAGGAAGAAGGAAGTCAAGGAGTGCCAAGGGCCAATGCCAAGAGCTAGCCGGGACTGCGCAGGGAAGACCTCCTAGAGCTCCGCTGTCACCTGGAGTCCAGTCCTCCCCTGGAAATGTCTGCTTTTTAAAGCTACTCCTTCCTGTTATCTTTTGTTATAATGTCAGTAGGTGATTAATACATTGTTGTTGTTATGTGCTGTCAAGTTGACTATGACTCATAGTGACCCTATGAACAATGGCTCTGAAACTTGCCCTATCCTAAGTCAACCTCATTGTCTCTAACACATCTGACCCCCTTGCCACAGTCACTGTGTCAGTCCAGCTCATCTAGGGTCTTCCTCTCCTGTGCTGACCTTACACCCTTTCAAGCACGATTTCCTTCTCTGAGGTCTGGTTTATCCTGGCTATTTGCCTAAAGTGTGTGAGGTGGAGCTTCAAAATCCTTGTCTCCAAGGAGCAACCTGGCCTCACCTCTCCAGGACAGATCTGCTTCTTCTCTCAGCAGTCCATGGTAAGTTCAATACTCAACTTTTCTTGGATTCTTCCTATCCTTGTCTCATCTGGATGTGTTCTGGGCTCACTTCCCAAAGGCATTCCCTGCACTCGAATTCTTATTTGCTTCTGGAACAGTCATCGTTGAATAGTCATTTTTGTGAATACTGCTCTGAACTCTGAGCTTGGGGTGTGGGTTAAGGGCTGATCAAGGTCTGTCACCGCCTCACCACTAAGCCACTAGAGCTTCTAATGAATGAGTACTTAAGCTGAAGAAGATGGAGGATGAAGAACACAGGTGGATGGATGGATGGATGGACAAAGGATAAAAGAAAAACCTGCAAGATAGAAAGGTAGAATGGATGAGTGGGTGGATGAACCGATGAGTGAATAGATAACTGAAAGGGGGAATGGAAGCAGGGTGGGTGGATGGATGGATAGATAGGTGAGTTCATGGGTAGGTGGGTGGATGGATGGAAGATGGGTGGGTAGATGAACAGATGTGAGAGTATATGAATGGAGAGAAATAAAAGCATAGGGTACTGGATAGATGAACAGATAACTGGATGAGTGAATGGGTGGATGGCTAGGCAGAAAGACTGACGGACGTGGGTAGGTGGGTGGGTGGATGGATAACAGGATGGGTAAATGGGCAGTTAAATAGGCAGATGTACGGAGGATGTGTAGGTGGGTAGATGAATGGATTAATGGTAAACTGGGTGGACGGAGAATGGGTCCTTGGATGGATGCTAGAAGGTGAGTGGGTAGACGGGTGGGTGAATGGTTAGGTGGGTGGATGGATGGATAGATAGGTGGAAGAGGAGTGGAAAATGGGTGGTCAGAGGCTAGATGGACTGATTGAGGGTTGCTGTGGAGAAGGTGATAGTAGAACCTGGTGTTCAACCAGGAGAGAACAGAGGCTGCCCTATCACTGCGGACTGTCATACAACAATTTGCATTCCCTTTCCCCTCACCCCCACATTCCATTCTCCTTTGGGAACATTTCTCTGATGCTTCTAAAATAATGCTCTCACGCCACCCTTCCCAGGAATAACAGTGCATGAAGCCTCCTTCTTCACAAGGCCTTGTTTTCGGCAAGGAGAGAAACAGAAGTTGCAAAGCAAAGCTGGGGTGAACATTACAGGCTTGCAGTTTGGCTCTGAGAGAAGGCTGAACTCATCCCAGCTCTGACTCAGACTCAAGGAAGATGGCTGCTCATCCAGCGTCTGCGGGTGGGGAAGTGGCCGCTTGCCCACCCAGGTCCTTCAGCAGGAGTCCCCTGTCCTCTGAGTATGCCGCTGTCTGACAGCTCAGACCGAACGCCCCTCACCCAGGCGGCTGCCTTGCCCACGCCACCCTGGACGCTCAGGCTGAGCAGACACAGCGCTCTGGGCATGGCGTCCGAGTGGTTTACATTATCTGATGGTTGTTAGATCTTTTCCTGAAAGCCTGGTTTGATGAGGGGTGGGGCGTCAGTGGGTGGTCATGGGTTTCTGACGCTGGGAAGGGAGTGAAGCACTGTGGAGGGGCGAGAGGACACGAGAACACGCTCTGTGTGTGTGTGTGGGGGGGGGGTGCGCGCGCGGTGGGGTGAGTGGAGCTGGTGAATGTGATGGCCTTGCAGCTTTCCACACGATGAAGAATCCAAACACTAACAGTAGCCGGTTCCCATCCAGTTGCTGCTGACTCATGGTGGCCCTGAGGACAGAGGCGAGCTGCCCACAGGGCCTCCAGCGCTGTAAGTCTGTAGAAGTAAGCTGTCCATCTTTCTCCCGGACAGTGCCTGGGGAGTTCAAACTCCTTTCTGTAGCAACGGGATGCTTACCCACTGCACCACCAGGAGTCCTTCAAACAATCTCGACAACTTTCTCGCCCTCTGCCATTGGGTCACTTCCAACTCATGCTGACCTCCCACTGAGCTTCTGAGGCTGCCCATCAACCTGTTAGAGCCCCTGATGGATTCGAACCATCAACCACTTGATTAGCAGCACAGTGCATGGCCAGCTATGCCACTGGGGCTCCTTGAACGTTTACTGTGGACCAGCTCTCCTAAGTCCCCTAGCAGCGTTGCTGGGTTAGTTCCACTTCCAGCTCCATTTAAGATGGCACAGAAGTGTCACGTCACAGCTAGTTGTACAGCTGGTTCCAAGCGTGTTCTACATCTCTCTCTGCAATGTTATTATTTCTCCTCTCAACGTGCATCAGAATCAGTATCAAATCATTGGCTGTGACTTACTTGTCCATTTGCTCATCCCACTGGCTGAACAGACGGCTTCCTTTCCCCTCACCTCACATCCAGAAAAGATCCCAAGGACCATGAAGACGCTGACCAGTCCATGATGGCTTAGAAAGAAAGGGCATAGACTTGGATGTCTGGAGAAGTGTCCACTGGCACTCAATGACCTTGCAGAGTTTACTGGTGCCCTTGGAACTTCAGTCTCTTCATCTGTAGAGGTGAGCATGTTTCCTGATGGTACGAATTTTAGGGTTTTTTCCTTAAGTTCTAAAATTCTAGTCTGTCAGTCTGTTTTCTAATTGTAAGACCTTCCAAGAGATATCACCTCTTTGAAGCTGAGCTTTAGCACCAATAAAGTTGCAGTAATATTGTATGTTCAGTGTGACAATCAAATGACATATGGAGGAGATAACCTCTTTGGAGTGTAAGGATGTGTGTGTGTATGTGTGTGTGTGTGTGTGAGAGACAGAGAGAGGAGGGAGAGAGGCAGAGAGGGAGAAAGCGAGAGAGGGAGAAAGAGAGGGAGAACAAACACAGGTCCTTTACTTCACAAAACAACGTGTTCTCTTCAGCCATTGTTCCCTCCTGACGACGTGCCCAAGGCTAGTGAGCACAGACCCTGGAAATAGTCTGTGATCCATAGAGTTTTCATGGGCCAGCTAGCCAAAGTAGATGGCCAGGCCTTTCTTCCTAGTCTTAGTCTGAATATTCTTCAAAACCTACCATGGTGAGTCTGCCGGTATTTAAAATACAGGTGACACAGCTCCCAGCATCAAAGTCACACACAGTAGGACAGACAGACAGACAAATGGGGGGGGGGGCAGAATGCTTGCCCGATGTTGCTTGGTTAGTGAGAGTGTTTCCAGGAGCAGAAGTGAGGAAAAGGTAAGGAAAACAACAACTGGAAAATGGGCAGTTTGACGGGCCCTGATGAACTGACCACCACTCAATACCAAGTGCTGTCACTTGCTTCACTTTGGGACCCCTCCTTCCTACGGTCCTAGAAATACCTGCTTCTCAGGACAGCACAACAAGGGAGACAAGGGGATGTGCCCATGGTTTCTCCAACTCCGTCCGTCATCCCAGCCTCCTGAGTGCTCGCACGGGGCCCTGCAGGTCTCCGCATCACATGCTGCCCAGAGGCAGTGGGGCTAAAATGCGATGGGGAGTGGACAAGTAGCTGGAGGAGTGAAGCCACGAGGGCCCTAATGTCCCATTCCCAGTGTCCCCAGCAGTGGCACCTCTGAGGTCCTCACAGAAGTGTGCCGGTGGCAGGGGGTTTTGGCCATGCACTACGCCAGCTCTGGATACACAGCCATCTGTATATAATCACCTAGCCCAAGGCCTTTCATCCTTCACTGCCGGGAGCCTTCAGCAGATGTAAATAGCTGTCTTCTAGGGAGGCTGGGCCGGCGGCCCTGCCAGCTCCTTGGAAACTGCAGTCTGGGTTGCTGTGGCCGAGTGTGGCCATCAGCATGCAGCCGGACACGGGGCCCGCTCCATTGAGGCTGGTCTGTGATATGCTCCCTGTGACAGCTGGGGCTGCACTAGCAGCTCTGTCCATCCGGAGCACACAGCCCTCTGAAACAGGGCCCAAGAGACATGGACAGAAATATGGTGGTGCTTCTAGTCTGGGACTCCAGGAAGGACTGGTGTGACCCCTGCTCCCTACCACCTCCATCTGCACCAGTGGAGGTCTACTGCTCAGTGTGTGGACTTCGCAAAGAGAGAGGGACAGCACAGAACTCTGAGCTACATGACCGAGGCTTGGAGACTGACAGTGACCACTGGTAGCTGAGGAGCCTTGGGGCAAAGCATGGACTCTGTTTACTCTCTCTTGTGGACTTCAGCACCCTATCCTGAGTGACCACTGTTCCTGACCTTGCTGGACTCCACCAGCACTCAAGCCCTGCCATCACCTCCTCCAAGCAGCACCTCTGCCTCCCCATCCTAGTCTTCACTGGCACCTTGTGTCCTTGTGTCCTTCCATGCTAAGTTCCTTTGTACACTGTCCTTGGGTAACAACACTCTGGTTATCCCTGGTACCTTGATTTATGCAGAGACAAATAATAATAATAATCAAGCAAGCTGGGCAGTTTCCACCATGGCTTACAGGGTGGGCCCTCAAAGACCCTGGTGTCAGGACTGCTGATTAGGGACATATCCATTCTCCAGCTCTTCCTAATTGTTCACTTGACTCTCTGGAAAATGGACTTCCTTTCCAGACTCCCTTGTAGCAACATGTGACATGTGACCAGATTCTAACCAATGAGAAACAAGAGGAAGTGTCTCAGAAGGGGTGGATCATCACAGTCTAGAAGTGCCCAAACAGCCCTGACTCTCTGGCAGCTGTGTGTACCCCCCATGCAACCACGTTCTGATCAATGGGACGCAAGAGGAAGCATCTCCTTTAAAGGGAAGGGGGTGGAGTGTCACAGCCCAGAAGACCCTAAAGAGACTTGACTCTCTAGTAGCTATTAGTGCCATGTGACCAAGCTCTGACCAATGAGAAGCAAGGAGAACTGTCATGCAGTCCCTCTGGAAAGTCTCCTTAAAGAGAGGAGGGTGGATTGCCACAGCCTAGAAGAGCTTACAGGGACATAATGATGAAATGCAATGTGATATGTTTGGATAGGATCCTGGAGCAAGAGACGGCTATTAGAGGAAAATGGAGTAAAGTATGGACCTTAATTCATGGCAGTTGATCAAATCCACTGCTGTCTAGGTGGACTGACTCTTAGCGATTCTCCCTCGAATTTCTGAGACTGGAAAACTTTTCAGGAGGAGACTGCCCATCTTCCCATGGAGTGCAGACCTTACAATCCGCAGACTGACATGTCACGCTCTGAGCCACCAGGGTTCCTGTGTCACTTCTGGTTTCCTCATGATGACAAATGCACCCTACCAATAAGGACAGGGCAAGTAAAGACAGAGCACTCTAGGGAACATTTTTTATTTTTCCTGAGAATCAGAAATTGTGAAGGAGTTTGTGAGTAGCAAAAATGAGAAGGTAGTGCTCTTTCTCTCCTTCCCCAGTCCTACAGCCCTGTAGGCTGGCTGGCTGGCATGCTCGCAGCCCTTTTGAACAGGGAGGAGGAGGACGAGTTAAGGAAACCCGGGGCCCTACCAATGTTAGGAAAGCACCATACAGGTTCCAGACTGCCCCCTCTTCTACCTTTTATGCTGCAGAATAGAGTCTGTAAGTAAAGACAATTTTCACCTGCTTCTTTTTCCTTTTGTTCTATTATCTTGTCTTTAGGTCTTGTCACGTTGACTTGAATTCATACCCTTACGAACAACAGATCTGAACCTTGACGTGTCCTGCTCCATCCTCAACTTTTTGGACCTGTTGCCACCCATTGTTGTCGCCAGTGTCCGTCCACCTTGTTGAGGGTCTTCCTCTCTTTCTCTGACCCTCCATCTTTCTCAACATGCGGTCTTTTCCCAAGGACTCCTGATGACATGCCCAAAGTGTATGAAACTAACTTTCAACATTCTTGCCTCTAAGAAGCACCCTCCTCTTACTCCCTCCAAAACACATTTGTTGATTCTTTCGGCAGTCCAAAGAGTTGTCAGTACTCTTCTCCAACACTGTAGCACAAAGGCATCGATTCTTTTTCTGATATCCTTATCCAGTGACCAACTATCAGAAGCATTGGAAGCAACTCACAGACCAAGGCTTGGATCAAAGGCACCTTAGTCTTTAAACTGGCATGTCTTCAGCCTCTCAGCTTTAGGCTAGTGTTAAAAAATCCTCACTGAGTCCAGAATGAAGGCTGCACAGTGGAGTGGACTTGAGGGGCGAGACTGTGTAACAATGAGAGAGTTTTTCTTTCACCTTTCAATGTGAAGAGTGAATTGGGCGGGGAGGTGGTGGGCAGGGAGAAAAGTGCAATGAAATGACTGGAAACCCTAAGTCTCTGTAAACATTCATTAAAATTAATTTAAAAAAAAAGTCCTTTCTGTCGCCAATGATAACGTCTCCATTTTGCAAAGACTCCTGGCTCTGGTTTTTGTGGGGCCACAGTCCCGAGGTCGGCTCTGTGGCGTGGGGTGCCAGATCTTGACCTGAGGAGTGCAGGAATCTTGGGCCCGGAAAGACTCACACTCCGCATTCGCTTCTTTGCTGCTGGTGAGATTCTCCATTCAGTGCTGAATCCACTCAATTTAAGGCAAGACTAGCCAATCCCCTCATGAATAGACCAATACGTCTCATTTGCATGTCACTGCTGACGCTTATTGCTAAGTCAACCTCATTGGCTAAGAAAGCCATTCTGAACAATGAACCCTTGACACCACAGTCCACTCTCTGGATTTTCTAGCCATTAGCCTTTGTATTTGAAGAATTAACAATCCCTTCACAGTCTTTGGCCTTCTTGACTGCTGATACCATGGATGTTGATTGTAGATCCACATGAAAATGAAAGTCTTGAGAATGTCAGTCTTTCTCCATCCTATTGGTACAGCAGTGAGGATTTTTGTTTTCTTGATGTTGAGATACAATCTATACTAAAGAGTGTAGTCTTTGATCTGTCTGCAGGGTTTCAAGTCCTCGACTTTATGCAAGCAAGATTGTGTCATCTGCACAAGGTAGGCTGCTGGTAAGTGTTCTGCCAATCCTGATGCTACATTCTTCCTATAGTCCAGCTTCTCAAATGATTTGCTCCGCATATAGACTGAATAGGTATGAGTGGTGTATGCAGTTGTTGTTGTTTGGTTGAGTCAGAACCGACCCAGAGCTTGCCCTCCAGCAGGTTTTCAGAGGCAGTTCATCGCACACAAGGAGACTGCCCGTCTTTCTTGTATAGAGCAGCTGGTGGATTCAAACCTTGCACCTTCAGGTTTGCAGCACAGCTTTTTGACTGCTGGGCCCCAGAGCTCCCTACAGGACAGTCCTACAGTATATCCTAATCCCAGTGGAGACATTTGACTGTTTAAATGACTTCAGACCTGGACAGAATTTCCTATGCACCATGATCTCAGAAAACAAGTAATGTCTCTGGTTAAGTATTTAGTGGAGGCTACAGACAGACGCGTGATTCTTCTGTGGATGACAGGATAAGGCAGACTTGCTCCATGCCAATACCATAGAGAAGTAGTCAAACTGACATGATGGTGCATCCTGGTACTTTTCCACTTTGCTTGAGTTACATGATTTAGATCTAACTCGTCAAGATAACGCAGAGACCAGGGCTCAGTTTCAGTGGTCTCGGGATCAGTGTGTGAAACCCAAGTGGCTTTGTCAGTGTGTGGTAGAATCCAGTGCGTGATTTGCTGTTGTCCAGTTGTGCAGATGTTAAATAGATGTCAGATGAATTGAGAGTGTGGTGGGAGTAACACATTAGTTTAAATTACTGCACGTGGAAAGAGGGAGTATCATAAAAACGTTAAAAGAGAAAGGAAGCCTTTACGACTGGAGTCGCTGGTAACTTTATCTTCCATTTGCCTACTCCGCGGGGTTGTTAGAACCTTCTCCATTAGGAAAGGAGACCTGGTGGTACAGCAGTTAAAACTCTTGACAGCTGAGAGGTTCATGGTGAGAATCCATCAGCTGCTCAGTCCCCAGTGGGGCAGTTCTACCCTGTCCTATAGGGTCAGTATGTGCTGGAACTGACTCGATGGCCAAGGATGTTGTAAGGGAGGCCATTGTCCTGCTGGACTGGGGGCCCCTGCCCTGTGGGGATGCCTGGATGACAGCTCTCATCCTGTGTCTCGGTGTTTCTCTGGTTTGGACATGAAGGGGACCCCCAGGTCCTCACACTGAGGACAGATGAGGGTGGACACGTGACACAGAGTTTTGAAAACTTTGATCCATTATATCCACTTACAGAAGAAGATTTTGAGACTTGCAGAGTCCTAGAGAAGTTCTGGCTGGTGTCACGATAAAGCTGGGTTGAAAGACTTGAGCCCGGCTGCCTGACATTTTGGGAAATCTGATTGGAATTGAGGAGTAAAGGCAGTAGAGTACAGATCCTCATTCTCCAAGGCCAGGGCCCTGCTTCCTGTCAGTGAGGGTGTCTCATACAATGGAGAGTACCTACTCACACCCCAGAGCAACTGCAGGGCTGTGTTCAGGGAGCAACATTTTACCAGTGGCTCCAAGAAACGTCATGCCAGCTAAGGCCAGTGACTTGTGCACTAAGGTAAAGGTGAAGAACATGGGCACTCAGTAGCTATGAGTTCAAACCCTGACTTGGCCTTTTGCTGGTGGTGGTACCTTGCGAGAGCAGCTTCCAGTTTTCTGAGTCTCAGCACTTTTACTTGTCAAGGGAGATAGTCCCCTTTCCTATTACTGTTATGTAAGGTGTTTGCAGAACAGAACACTGACTTTGCAGAGGTCAGTTAGTTTCAACTCCTTGTAGGGAACAGAACAGAAGGAAACACTGCCTGGCCCTGTACCATCTTCACACCCATCACTGTGCTGGACTCCACGATTGTGGCTACTGTATTTTGAGCTCTTTCAGCTCAATAGGCTCACCTTCCAGCACAGCATCTGACAGTGTGCTGCTGTGAACCTGGGGATTTTCATGGCCTCATTTTCCGAAGCACATCAGCAGGTCTTTCTCTATTTTAACCTAGAAGCTTCACTGAAGCCTTCCATCCATGGGTGATTCTGCTGACATTTGAAATACTGGAGGCATCATAGCAACATGCAAGCCATCAGGGTATAAACCAACAGATGGGAGGGGGGATTAAACATTCTTTCAACACCTATCCTGTGCCAGGCTTGGCTTGTAACTTGACCATCCAAAGATGACGAGAGAGACATGGCCTTGAGGATTCTGCGTCCTGAGGAGTCACAGGGTTACAGGTCACCAGCACCATATAAAGTGTGATGAGGGAGGAAGTCAGGAGCTGCTGAAGCACTGTGAGAGGAGGGCTGGGTGGAGGAAGTGACACCAGAGGGGCAGGAGCTAGCTGGCATATCAATGAGGCAAGAGAAGACATCCAGGGTGGAAAGGATGGTGTGTACACAGGAAGAGAGGAGAGAGTGAGAGATGAGTTAGGATTAGGGGTGGGTACAGTTGGAAGGGAGAGATGCAGGAAACAATAATCCCTGAAGACCATTCTCCACTGAAGATAGCTGCTTGCTTAGTTTACAAATTCCCACCTCAACTCTCTTCATGCTCAACACACTTCTCAGATATTCTCTTGGCCATTTGATACAAGTTCCTGGCTTCATTCAGGACAAGTGGTCAGGGAGTGACTTCTGTTTTTGTCAGCATGTTCTTCACTAGTGGAAGTCCGTCTTGCTCCATCACCCCCATCACCATCATCATCATCACTATGGTCATCACAGTCACTACATCTACAATCATTACCATGGTCATAACCATCATCACCATCACCATCATCACAACGGTCATCACCATCACTACCACTACCATCATCTTCACATTATCATCATCACAGTCACTACAACTACAATCATTACCATGGTCATAACCACCATCACCATCACCACCATCACAGCCACTATCATCAATCACCATGGTAATAACCATCATCACCATAACCACCACCATCACTATCATCATCTCTATAGTCATCACTGTCACCATCATCTTAACCAACTCATGTGGCATTTCCCATGTGCCAGACACAGCTCCCAGTTGTTTACCTGCATTAAATCATATTCAATAACAATTCATTACATTTACCCCTCATTTTACAGATTCACTAACTGAGGCACAAGAGCTGAAGACATCTGCCCCAGAGGACCCAGTTATGAAATTGCCAGTCTGATACACCCACTAGTGTTGAATAAATTTTTATTCACCTTCTGTATGGACAGAATAAACAGAACTTTCCTACAGGGTTTCTAATGCCATAATCTCTATAGAAGGAGACAGTTTCACCTTCAGAGGTGGTGGATCCAAACTGCCAACCTTTTGGTTAGCAGCTGAACACTTAACCATTGTTTCACCAGTGCTCCTAGTTAATGTTTGTCATTACTGTTGGGTGTCACTGAGTCGACTACTACTCCCAGCAAGCCTATGAACAACAGGTCCGAGCCTTGTCCTATCCTGTGCCATCCTCATGATTTCTACCAGGCATGAGTCCATTGTTACATGGTGTCAAACCATCTCACTAAGGATCTTCCCCTCTTTCACGGATCTTTCACTCTGCCTTTCTCAGAATGATTTGTTTTTTCAAGGAAAAATAATTTCTAATAATATGCCCAAAGGATGCAAAACAAAATATCCCCCTCCTTGCTTTTAGGGAACACCCTGGTTTTACTTCCTCAAAGACAGATTTGTTCATTCTTTTGGCAGCCTACAGGATATTCAAAACTCTTTGTCAACACTGCAACTCAAAGGCATTGATTGCTTCCTTATTCATTATCTGATGTCCAGATGCATAAGACACAACTGAAAACACTATGTCTTGGATAGGGTACACCTTAATCTTTAAACTGACATCCTTGCTCTTTAGCACTTTGGAGAGGTCTTGATGGCAGATTTTCCCAATTTAGCATTACAGTTCTCCTTTCTAACGTTTCCTTCAAATTCCTGCATGGTTAGAGGATCCCAAAGAGAAAATTCCTGTTTGTTCCCTACCCAACCATTTCAGGACAGTTAAACATAATTCTATTCTCTAGCTTTAGAAATTTTATCTGCATTTCAAGAACAAATTCCTCAAATTGTTGCAGAGCCTGTCCTTTGAGGGTAAAAGCATTGATGTGGCCTTGATTGTGCCTGTGCGTCTGTTGGTCCCAGGCTAGCTCACAGACCTTGCAGAATCAGATGGCGCTGGGGCTGCGGACGCTGGTGTTCCCCAGGGAGGTCTGTGGGCGGCCTTCTCCAGCATCAGTGCAGAACACATTGATTATTTTAATTTTCCCCAACCTCGCAGCAAAATTCTTGTCTGTGAAGTGCCCTTGCCTTAAAGGTGTGTTGAAAGCTGGCTCCTGCTCTCAAGCCTCAGTTCTGCTGCCTAAAATAATACTCCAGGATGCTGGCAAGGGAATAGTACACTTCCTGAGAGCATTTCAATTCACATTCTCCCAAAAATAACACCCAGACTGTTAACACCTGCGTTTTCCACGTTTCCTCGCTAACAGCGGGGAGATTAATGGGTTCCATTCAGAACAGACCTCTGACCTCATCTATGAAGCCTGGGACTCAGGAAATTGCTTGCTAATCCAAATCTTGATAATCCCAGGATCCTGACATTCCTCCCCTGCTCTTTCTGCAGCCCCAAAATGCCCTGATCTGAGCTGATTTACAGCTCTCAGAGTTCTGATAAGACATTAAGCAGATTATTCCCCAAACCAACTTTCAAAGAGATCTGCGTGCATTTGTTGATTAGGAAGATTAAGAATAATGTGATTCTACAGATTGAAATGTGATCTGATTGCACCAGGGAGCTTGTCCACAAGCAGAAAGAAGGAACGAAGAAGAAGGAGAGCTGATGTGAGAAGGCTACAGTCCCCACGATGCTATCTGTCACACACAGGGACCATATCAGGGACAGGCAGTGTACTGACTGCACTGCCACACGAGAACTATCTTCTTAACCGATTCTGTTGTTGTTGTTGTTATGTGCCGTCGAGTCGCCTGCGACTCATAGCGACCCTATGTACAACAGCCCTAAACTCTGCTCTGTCCTGTGCCAATTGCACTATCTGACACTCCCATCCCGATTATCGCAGTCACTGAATCAATCCACCTCATAGAGAGCCTTCCCCTCCTGCGCTGTCCCTCCACCCTCCCAAGCATGATGTCCTTCTCCAAGGACCGGTCTCTCCTCACAACATGTCGAGAGTATGTTAGACGGAGCCTCAGAATCCTTGCCTCCAAGGAGCCACCCGGTTTAACCCTTTCCAGGACAAATCTGTTTCTTTTCCTAGCAGTCCATGGTATTCTCAATACTCTTCTCCAGCACCACAACTCAAAGGCATCAATTCTCCTTCTATCCTCCTTGGTCATTGTCCAACTCTCTGATGCATTACAAGTGATTGCAAAGACCATGGCCTGCATCAGACGCACCTTAGTCTCCAGAGAGACACCATTGCTCTTCAGTACTTTGGAGAGGTCCCTAACAGCAGGGGAAAACTCTATGTATGTATGTATGTAACCGATTCTAGTTCAGTGAATATCTTTTCAGACTCTTGATCAGACTGGGGCAGTGAATCCTCCATGTAACTTTCTATGGAAGACATCTGACTCCCCATTTCACAGATGAGACAACTGATGCTGCCCAGGAAGAGAAAAGAGCCCTGGTCTTCTGGGTTTGAGATGGATTCTCTATCTTCTGGTAGACCAAGAGCTCTTTAAGCGAGCAGGCAAAGGGACCAGGTCATAGCTTTATTTTCCAATGGGGAGCACAATTCCTAGTACATAGTAGTTGCTCCTTGAATGCATGCTGAAAGTCCAATGGCCTTTGTGTCTCCTGCTCCCTTCAGCCTGTAAGAATAATTCCTTGATTTCAACTGGTAGCATTTACACTATATCTCCATGAGTTTTCTGTCACTCACTGCCATTGGGTTATTTCCAATTCATGGTGACTCCGAGGTTCCCAGGCTGTAAATCTTTCTCCTGTGGAATGGCTGGTAAACTTGAACCCTAGCTCCTCACCTGCTACTTGTAGATCTTACTGAGGTACTTTTAAATACTTGTTCCAGACAGCAGAACATATGCAGGAAAAGACAAAAGTCATAATAGAAATGGCCTTACACACACCAAGAAAAACTTCACATAGTATCAAGAAAGCAGCAGGCAGCTTCAAACATTGTGGAAAAAAAAACCACACCAAAACCCCCAAATAAGCCTTCTCCTAAAAAAAGGCCCAGAGAATACCCCAGAGACAGAGAGGCATAAGAAATATACTGATGCAGAGTCATATGAACATCTACAGAAGAAAGTACAATAACGGAAGAAAGAATGGAAGACATAAATAAAGTGAATACTTCAGAGACAGGGAGCCAGAAGAAACACACTGAAGCTGAGTTATTTGAACAGCTACAAAAGAAGGTGGAAATGATGTAAGAAAGAATGGAACCCATAAATAAAGTGAGTATCCCAGATACAGGGAACCAGAAGAGATATACTGACATAGAAGAACATGAACGACTACTGAAGAAATTGCAAAAGATGGGATAATTGATACTGTAGATAAAAGAAGACATTTTAAAAAATCGACACATGAAAGAGAAGGTAAAGCTAACATAGTATTAGAATTAACAGAAATGCATGAAAATATACTCCAGAACATCAAGACTGAAATAGCAGAAGTTGCCAATGTGCTGGAGAAAGAAAGAAAAAACAAGCAGAACAGAAAAATAAAACAGAGAATCAGTGAGCTGGAAGACAAGAATCTAGAGGGAAAAATCAGGAGATGGAAAAAAAGTGAAGAAAATATTAGAATCATGTGGGATGACATAAAAAGGGATACTATGTGTATAATTAGAAACCCAGAACAGCAGGTGGGCAGGAAACTACTAGGAAACTTGTAGAGAAGGTACTAGAAGAAAATTTCCCGGGCATCATGAAGAATGAGAAAATCCACATTCAAGAAGCTCAGTGGACCCCAAACAAACTAGACCCTAAAAGAAAAACATTAAGACATATCCTAGTCAAATTCTCCAAAATCAAAGATCAGGATAGGATACTAAAAGCAGTGTGAGAAAAAACAAAGAGTCACCTACAAGGAAGAGCCAATGAGACTAAGTTCTGATTTCTCAGCAGAAACCACAAGCAAGAAGACAATGGGATGGCATATACAGAAAGTTGAAAGAAAACATTTGCCAGCCAAGGATCCTACAACCAGCAAAGCCATCCCACTGAATAGAAAAGAGAAATTAGGCCATTTGGGGAAAAAAAGGACTTAAGGAATTTGTGCAAACAAGACCAACGCTACAAGAAATTCCAAGGGAGAATTTCTTCACACAGAGACACCAGAGGAAGGTGGATGGATCATAGTAACCAGAAACAACAGAGAAAGAAACACAGAAAAAAGGCAGTAATAAAACCTGGCATGTCAATAATCACACTTAATGTGAATGGACTAAATGTACCAATTAAGAGAAAAAGAGTAGGAGAATGGATAAAAAACCAAAGCCTATCAATATGCTGCCTATAAGAGAAACATATAAGAAATAAGGAAAAAATAAAATAAATCAAAGGTTGGGGGAAATTTATCAAGCAAAAGGCACACACAAAAAAGCAGAAGTGGCAATACTAAACTCTAATAAAACAGACTTCGAGATGAAAATCACCATAAAATATAAGGAAGGGCGAGATATATATATATATATATATATTACACTAGACCAAGAAGACATAATATTGTTCAACATTTCTGTACCAAATAAGAGACCTGCAAAATACATAAAACAACAGTTAACAGAGTTGAAGAAAGAAATCGATAGCACCACAATAGTACTAGGAAACTTAAACATGCCACTTTCACCAAAGGATGGGTCAACTCAGAAGAAACCACCCATTTCCCTGAACGATGCAGAAGATCTAAATGACACAATGCACCTATCTGACCTTGCGGATGTATTCAGGGTACTGTATTCAACTAAAACTCAATTCACTTTCTTCTTAAGTGCACATGGTGCATACTCCAGAAATGATCACATATGAAGCCACATAGGACACAGTAAAATAATACAAAGTATTTTGCCATAAAACTAGAAGTTAATGGCAAAAGGGTAAGGCTCATGAAACCACCCACATGGAAGCTAAATAACACCCTGCTACAACACGATTGGTTTATAGAAGAAATGAAAAGTGAAATTAAAAGTTCCCTGAAACAATGATAATGAAAATACAACATGCCAAATCCTCTAGGATCTAGCTAAGGCAGTCCTCAGGGAGCAGTTCACAGCAACAGGCAAACACAAGAAAGCAGCAAAATTAATGACCTAACTCAACACCTTCATCAAATAGATAAAGAACAACAATCTGACCCCACAGCCTCTAGAAGAAAGGAAATTTTAGGCATGAGAGCTGAAATCAATGAGATAGAAAACTAATGGAAACTATCAACAAGAGCAGGAGCTGGTGTTCAAAAGTGTCAATAAAACAGACAAACCAATTGGCTAACTTAACAAAAGAAAAGAAAGAGAAGACACAAAATACTTGAGTAAAAAGTGAAAGAAGTGACATCACAAAAGAACTGGTAAAATGAAATCGAGAATACTGGAATATTATGAAAAGCTATAGTAGAGGCACAGAAGAACTTGATAAAGAAAACTGTACAATACTGCTGTGAGAAACAATAAGCATTATGCCGAGTGGATGAACTCAGTCCCATAAGGACAAATACTGTAGAATACCATTATTATGGAAACAGATTACTAGTAAAATATGAATGAGGATCGAAGGAGGGATGGGGAGGAACAGAGCAGTGAGGAGCAGAGGGGAAATCAAAAGGTCTCACAATCTGATGGATGGATGGGGTAAAGGAAATTAAAAAGATCTGGTGCGGATCTGGAAAGACAGGGTAATTGGTGGGTATAGTTCAATGTTGATTAATTTTATAAAATATAATGAATGTGAATGGTGTATGAAACACAATGTGAATATTAGATGGTGTGAAATACAATGCATACGAACTTTGTAAGCAAACCAGTATAAAAATTAAAACATATTTATTTATAATTTTTTAAAACCCCAAAACTCCCACTACTGTGAGAAATAGTAAGAGATCTAAATAAATGGAAATATGTTCCCTGTTTCCAGATAGGAAGACTCAATATAGTGAAAATTACTATCCTACCAAAAGTTATCTACATGTTTAATGCAATCCCAATACAGATGCCAAATTCATTTTTCAAAGAGACAGAAAAGTCAACTGGCAAATTTATTTGGAAAGGAAAGAGATCTCCAAATATGCAAAGTACTTCTGAAAAACAAAAAGGCAATAAGAGGCATAATACTCCCTGATCTCAAAACCCACTAGACTGCTGTAATAACCAAAAAAGTGTGGTGCTGGTACAGTGAGAGACACACAGACCAAGGGAACAGAATCGAGAACCCAGAAATTAAACCATCTTCCTACAATCAGCTGGTGTTCTACAAGGCAACAAAGCCTCTCAAATGGTGAAATGACAATCTCTACGACAAATGTGGCTGGCAAAACAGGGCTTCCACTTGCAGAAAGCTGAAGCAAGATCTGTATCTCACACCATACACAAACATCAACTCAAGGTGGATCAGTAATCTAGGGATAAAGCCCAAAACAATAAAAATCTCGAGACAACAACCTATGGTACAAAAAGGTTGGCAAATACAGCCAGAAATGCAATCAGGAGAGGATACCATTGATGAATGGGATCTTCTAAAGACTAAGTCCCTGTGTGCACCAAAAACTTATACCACTATAGTGAAAAGAAAATCTACTAACTAGGGAAAAAAATCCCCATTTGGCAATACCATCTCAGACAAGGATCTCCCAATGAAAGTTTACAGAATTCTATAGGACCTCCACAAGAAAAAGACTGATAACCCAGTTACAAAATGGACAAAAGACATGGAAAGACTTTTCACAGAGAAGACATTTGGATGGCTAACATCTTTGTTATGAAGATGAAATAGAAGAAGAAATCTTCAAAATTACTGCAATAAGAGAGATGCAAATCAAAATCACAATGGGATACTATCTCACTCCAGTATCAGTGGTAATGTCTGATGGGACAGCAAGCAATAAATGCTGGAGAGGATGTGAAGATATTGGAACACGGTGGGATTGTAAAATGCTTCAACTACTTTTTTTTTTTACTCTTGAAGGCATATTTACATGCCTTAAATATGCCTTCAAAAGTAAAAAAAAAGTACTGAAGAGCAATGGTGTCTCTCTGGAGACTAAGGTGCGTCTGATACAGGCCATGGTCTTCGCAATCACTTGTTATGCATCAGAGAGTTGGACAATGACCAAGGAGGATAGAAGGAGAATTGATGCCTTTGAGCTGTGGTGCTGGAGAAGAGTATTGAGAATACCATGGACTGCTAGGAAAAGAAACAGATTTGTCCTGGAAAGGGTTAAACCGGGTGGCTCCTTGGAGGCAAGGATTCTGAGGCTCCGTCTAACATACTCTGGACATGTTGTGAGGAGAGACCGGTCCTTGGAGAAGGACACCATGCTTGGGAGGGTGGAGGGACAGCACAGGAGGGAAAGGCCCTCTATGAGGTGGATTGATTCAGTGATTGGGATAATCGGGATGGGAGTGTCAGAGACAGTGCGATTGGCACAGGACAGAGCAGAGTTTAGGGCTGTTGTACATAGGGTCGCTATGAGTCGCAAGTGACTCGATGGCACATAACAACAACAACAACAACAACACTCTTGAAGGCTGTTTGGAGCTTCCTCAAAAAGCTGAAGATAGAAATTCCATACGACCTAGCTATGTGACTGCTTGGAATATACTCCTAGGGAAATAGAACTGAGACACAAATGGAAATTTTTATACCAGTATTCATAACAGCATTATTCACAATAGCAAGAAAATGAAAATAGTTCAAGTGTCCATCAACAAACAAATGGATTGAGAAATTGTGGTACATTCACAAGACAGAATACTATGCAGCACTCAGAAGCAATGATTTTGAAAAACACTATATAACATGGGAGTGGTTGGAGAGTATTATGTGAGCGAACCAACTCAGTCTCTTAAGGATAAATACTGCATAAGACCATTATTGTTAAAACAGAAGGATAGCTAATAAAATATGTATAAAAGTTCAAAGTGGGAAGGGAAGAGTGGGCCTGAGGTTGGGGGGGGGGGAGGAATTATGAGGTCACAGAGTTTGGTGGGCAGAAGGAAGACCCAGTAGGGGAGTGGTGGGTATGAAATCAATTTTATAAAACACAATATATGGGAATGGTCCTATGAAACACAATGTGAATAGAGGAATGTGTAGAGGAAATACAACGTATAAATGAAACAATGTATATGGACTTTGTAGGCAAACAATAAAAAATAAAAATAATTTAAAAAATAAATATAAGGATTAAAAAAATTTTAATCTAATGAATGGTTAGAGAAATAAAGTAGATATTTCATGATTTAAAAAGCTCCAATACAGCCTCACCAGAATTTGTTACTTTTCTATTTTGCTGACCAGTGCCATTATTGCTGGGGTAACTGGTATCTCAGTGTAGTTCTAGCCTGCATCTTCCTAATGGCTTTGATGGGAAGCAGTGTTTCATGAGTTTGTCAGCCACCTAAAAGCTTTCTTTGGAAGGGTCTGTTCATATACTATGGTCAATTTTTCATTAGATTGTCTTTTTGTTAATGATGGATTGACATTTTTAATAAATTTTAGAGATTAATCCTTTGTCAGATGTCATAGTAAAAAAATAAAAATCCAGTCTTTAGATTATTTTAAAAGAAACTTTTTGTGTAAGTCTTTTGATGCGTTTAAGTGCTTGTTTCAGATGGGGCCGCTGTCTAGTTTGCCTTACATCATGTATACATTTTTGTCTTATTTGATGCCCTACTTATGCCATAGACTAGTGTCCTCAGCTCTTTTCCTGTGATTTTTTTCCCCTTTATAGTTTCAAGTTCAAAATTTATGTCTTTGCTCCACTTAAGTTAGGTTTTTTATATGATGTTTCTTTTTTCTACAAATGGATATTCAGTTTGCCAATATTACTTGCTAAGTAGACTGCCCTTTTTGCTATTTTATATTGGTTTGCAAAACAATTTGTACACATTGTGTTTCACACTTTCCTCCATTTACATTGTATTACCCTGTATCAAAAAGATCATAGTCAAAGTCTATAGTGGGATGGACTGATTTCTGGACACTCAATTCTGTCCCACTAGTCTGTGTGTCTGTTGTTTCATCAGTATGAGGCTGGTTTGGGGATGGGGTGGTGGTGCGTTGGATTTTTTCTCTTCATTTTTTCAAAATTTTATTTTATATTGGTTTGCTTAAAAAGTTCGTATACATTGTATTTCACATTCCAATTCATTTTTGACAACTTCCAGTTTTTCTAAGTCCATACTTCATACATTCCACATTCCGATTACTAAAGGATGCTTGCAGCTGTTTCTCCTCATTTTGAGTAACTTCTAATCTGGCCTCAAGGCTGTTTTGATGGCAAAGGCTGTGTCTGAGGTCTGAGGTTGAGAAGTGTGAGGCTCCTATTGGATATACCTTCACCACAAGAATTTTTCTGAAAGTTTCAATTCACATATGGGTAATATATGCTCTGACAAAATAGTAACATATTTAAAACAAGTTCTGTTGTTGTTGTGTACTGTCAAGTTGGAACCGACCCATGGCTGACCCTTCAGTGGGTTTTCAGAGGCAGTTAAATGCGTAAGAGGAGACTGCTCATCCTTCTCTTGCAGAACAGCTGGTGGATTCGAGCTGCGTACCTTTGGAACTACAGCACAACCTCTACAGGATGCAATCCTCCCTCCGACTTTGTCCCCAGGGTGGACTTGTTAATGTGTGAGGATCCTTTTTTTCTACTAAGCAGATTTCAGTGTGAACCTCGCCTCCCAGGTCCCCCAGCACAAGAGCCCCTGATGCTAATTAATACCCACTGATTAGGTTGTGAGAGTAAAGTGAATGTGAGCTCACTGTCTGCCTGTGGGCTCTTTCTGCTGGCCAGCGTGATTGTGGACACTGGGTTTTCCTATTCTGAGACAGTGTCCCCATGACAGTCACTACCTCGGATGGAACCAGGCTCCTGCCCACCAGACTCCCAGTCCCACATCCTGATCTCAGATTCACAGATGCAGGAGCGTATTTGAGACCTCAATAACTACCAGGTCTGGCCTCCACATCCTCCAAACTGGGGCTAAGATGGCACTTTTCTCAGAGGTTTTGTTTTGAGGTCTTTAGGAGACTGGAATACCAGGCTTCTCAATAATTTGCAAGCATTTGATTTATTGCATCCCTTTCTGCTGAGAATCTCCAGTATGATTTCTTTTTCCCACCTAGAACCCCAAATGAAACCATTTCTAATGGATCATGGGACATTTCACTTGATGACACCATCTCTCCAACACAAATAGCTACTGGTTCTTCATATTTGGGTAAAGTGTGCAAAGTGCCTTCTGCTTCCACCTCCCAGAGCCCTCCGTCATGCTTCCGAGCCTGGGAGCCCTTCTTGAAGGAGGCTGCTTCATGTCTCCCCATGGAACCACTGAGGGGTGACAGTATAGCAAGTAACACACTACACCACTAGCACTCCATTCTCATGACAACCCAGTCAATCCTCCTGAGGTTACCATGAGTCAGACAGTGGTGGGGGGGCTGTACTTTCTACATGAGAAGACGGAGGCCTGACCAGTTCCAGGAGTGCCTTCCGTCCGGACAGCAGGGCCAGGTCACTGACCAGGGGGAAACCAGCCACTGTGTTGGGATGATGCTCAAGCAGCCCCACGTAGAGGTGTCCTGCCAACAGTCCTGTGAGGAGCCACCTTGGACACAGACCTCCCAAACCCATCAGCTCTTCTGATGACCAGGCCCTGCTGATACTTCCACTGCACCCTACTTGCCCCTCTGTCCCCTGCACCCTCAGGAAGCCCGTCAGGAGGCATTTCCTCAGATCCACCAGCCAGGTCTACCAGTCACTCTGTAGCTATTCACAGGAAGTAGGAACAGCCCCAGGTTGCCATTTTAACACGTCGCCTTCATCGGAAGTTTTAAATTAGTTCTGAACAGTTTGGTCAGGAGAGCTGAGCTGAGCTTATTCAGTGCAATTTCCAGCAGGGAAGAAGGAGGTCATGCCGCCGAGGCCTACTCTAAGGCCTATTGTTTCTCGTCCCAGGGCCCCAGCGCTCGTCACAGGAAGTCCACGGTGAGGTGAAGGCCGGCCCTGCCAAGCCTTTGAAAGGGGCTCCTCTTGCCAGAAGGAGTTCCTCTCAGACCCACTGTCCACTCATGCTTCCGGGGGAACTTTCAGGAGGACAAAAGAAAGATGAGTTTTGGCACCAAAAGCTCATGGACCTGGAGCCCAAGACACAAACGATGCTCCAAATTTGAAAACCAGCTGAGAAGACCTGGGGCAGAGGCAACGCCCACCGGAGTTTGTGCTAATAGACTCTCACCCACTCATGAGCTAAAATCCAGCCGCCAAGCCGAAGGTTCTGCTGTGGATGTTCCGTGCCCATCTGGAGCTCTCTGGAGACGTTTTCAGGGGTCTCAGCTCCCAGACAGTAGTGTGACTGGCATGAAGGGGGCAGAGGGATTCTGTGAGACATCCCAGGGTGACTTCTCACAACAAAAGGGGAGTGCAGCCTCAGAAGTAAAACCGAGACCTTAACCAAACTCAATCAGCTGTGGAGCTGCTTGTGACTCCTATCCGCTCTGTGGGACGGAGGAGAGTCACCCCAGCGGGGTTTGAGGTGTGGTGTTGGTGAAGTGGACTCACTACCCTGTGGACTGCCAGGAGAACACACACACGGATCCTGGAGAAGTGCAGCCAACATGCTCACTGGAGGCAAAGAGCACGAAACCGTGTCTCGCACATTTTGGGCATGTTGTTAGAAGGGACCAGTTCTTAGCAAAGGACGTTAGGCTGGGAAAGGTGGAGAGCCAGAGACAGAGAAGACCCTCTATGCTGAGTAAATTATTTCAGCAGTTGGACTCTATGAAGAGGAATGTGGCATCAGGATCGAAGGGAGATTGGTAATCATCTATGTTATGCTGATGACACAATCTTGCTTTCTGAAAGTGAGGAGGACTTGAGGCACTTGCTGCAGAAGATCAAAGAATAATAATAGACAATATCACAAAAGATGGAGAAAATATTGACGTTGTCAACAATTTCATCTTACTTGGATCCACAATCAACACCCTTCATACTAGCAGTCAGGAGATTAGGAGATGTATTATACTGGGAAAGTCTGCAGTCAGGACCTCTCCAAATTACTGAGGAGCAGTGATGTCATCTTGAGGACTAAGGTGTGCCTGATTCAGGGCATGGTCTTTTCATTCACTTGCTGTGCATCTGAGAGCTGGACAATGTATAAGGATAAGAGAAAAACTGACACCTTTGAACTGTGGTATTAAAGAGTGCTGAATAGTCCACGGACTGCCAAGAGAAGAAACAAGTATATCTTGGAGAAAGTGCAGCCAGAGTGCTCCTTGGAGGCAAAGATGATAAAACTTCATTGTACATACTTTGAGCATGTTGCTTAGACATCATGCTTGGAAAGGTGGAGGGATGGTGAAAATGAAGGTGACCCTCAGCTATATGGACTGACACAATGACTGCTGCAATCGCTTAGTGTCAGAGATGGCACAGACTAGGAGAGGGGTCGGACCGGTTGTTCACGGGGTTGCTATGGGTCATTCTCAACTCGATGGCACCTCACTACAACAACCATGGTTCTGTTTCTGTCTGGGACACACTGGTGTGCTGGGCGTGGAGGTGGGCCACAGAACCTGAGCCTCACGATGGGTGGGTTGCAGCCAGGCCTGAAAGCTGGCACCATCAATCTCCCCCCTTATCTGGTCCCTGGCAGGGTGCAAACGCCAGGTAAGCACTTGCCAGTGAAGAAAGCAGTTTTGAGTAACTTCTGGAGGAAGCAGGGGTCGTGAATCAAACTGGCAAGTTGTAAACATCTCTCCAGAGCAGACGGAGCTCAGAGGGGCCTGTGCTGGGGGCTGGCCAGCCCAGGACCTCTCAGCCACATTCTTCTCTTCTGCTTCCACAGAGCAGGGGGAACCTCTCAAATGCTCTCACTGAGGCGGTGGATTTTAGATCCAGGGATCTGCATTTCTAACGAGCTCCCCTATGCTGCTGTCTGAGGCCGTTGGAGAATCAGCACTTCAGGTCGTGGAATTCTTCTAAGTCAGAGACCATGGAGGCCAGTGTGGCCCTGTCACCATTCTGTCAAACATCTCTCTTCCATGGCTCTTAAATACTTAGTGTGTGGATTGTACTGCCTCCTCCCTCCCCCGTATTAGACACAATGCTTTTAGCAGTAAATTTCCATAGAATTCTCAACCCCAATGGAAAGGCAGCACCCGTCACAGAAAGACCAGGTTACCAGAGAGATAAAGACAGCAAAAACAAAGCTGGCTCCCACCAGCCTAGCTTGCTGCTTCTCATCCCTCTATCTCTGTGTCAAATGGGTGGTGTCATGGAGTGCCCCCTCTTCCCCTAAAAGCATACCAACTTGGCTAAGCCATGGTTCTCAGGATGGTGTGATTATCCCATGTGTTTTAATTCCTAACCTCTACAGCATCAACTGAAGAGCAATAATGTCAATTTTAAGGCCCAAGTGAATGTGACCCAGGCCACAGTATTTACAATTGCTTTATATGCATGTGAACGTTGGACATAAACAAGGAAGACTGGAGAAGAAGTGGTGCCTCGGAACTGCAGTGCTGGAGAAGAGTGCTGAATATCTCATGGATGTGCCAACGGAACCAATGGATCTGCTTTGAGCTTGTACATGAAGGAGGACAACCAGGGTGCTCCTTAGAGGCAGAGAGGGTGAAACTTCATCGCACATACTTAGAGCATATTGTCAGGAGGGGAAAAGACATCACGCTGGGAAAGGTGGAGGGTCAGAGAAAGAGAAGACCCTCAACAAGACAGACTGATTGTAACATGGGGCTCAAGCTCGTGGGAGATGATGACCGGGGTGCAGTACGGGTTTTGATCTTTTGTTCATGTGGTCACTATGAGCTGTATCTGATGTGATGACACGTAACAATAACATTGTTGTTGTTACGTGCCGTCGAGTCACTTGCGACTCATAGCGACCCTATGTACAACAGCCCTAAACTCTGCTCTGTCCTGTGCCAATCGCACTGCCTCCGATACACCCATCTCAATTGCCCCAGTCACTGAATCAATCCACCTCATAGAGGGCCTTCCCCTCCTGCACTGTCCCTCTACCCTACCAAGCATGATGTCCCTCTCCAAAGACCGGTCCCTCCTTACAACATCTCCAAAGTATGTTAGATGGAACCTCAGAATCCTTGCCTCCAAGGAGTCGCATGGTTTGACCCTTTCCAGGATGAATCAGTTTGTTTTCCTAGCAGTCCATGGTACCCTCAACATGATCTACATATATTTAAAACATAAGGCAAGATCAAAGGCAGTCATGGGATGAAGTGATCACCACCACCTCCACGCAGCAGGATGTAATCTGAGACATGGCGAGTTGTGAGAGTGGAGGTGGGTATGAGACCTTTAATCAGGTCACAGCCCTGGTTGAATGGAAGGAGAGTCCCCCAGGGGTGTGGTCTGCACATCGACTTAGGCTTTATATGAGACCAAAGGAGTGAAAGCGAGCAGAAATCAGGTACCCGAGTATCGCAAGAAAGTAGCCGAGAGTGTGGAACACGGTTGATTTGATACGTCCTTGTGCTAGGAAGTGTCCCAACACAGAGCGAGGCCAGACATGCCTCCACGGGATGCTGGGCCTACAGATGCCAAAGGAAACAAGACCCTTCCTTCAGAACTTACAGAGAGAGAGAGAGTAAGAGAGAGTGAGAGAGAGAGAGAGAGAGAGAGAGTGAGTGTGTGTGTGTGTGAGAGAGAGAGAGAGAGAGCGCGCGCGCGAGTGAGAGCGAGAGAGCGCAAGCGAGCACACACTTTCTCCTAGAGCCTCCACCTTGAATACACACATGGCTTCAACCATGAGAGTACACATTTCTGTTTGTTAAAGCTACTCCCTTGTGGTATCTCTGCTCCAGCAGCACTAGATAACTAATACGGGAGGGGTTTGTTTTTTACCTTTATGTGATCTGAGTGAAATTTTTTCCATTTAATCATCACTATGCCTTTTGCTTGAGACACTGATGACAATCCCTCACAATGGAATAGCACTCTACCCACTTCTTCCCTGTGTTCTCCATTTCTACTCATCCTTCTCTCTTATCCCTTTCTGCCTTCTGAGCTTTCTCCCTGGGCAAATGCTGCCCTATGACTCCATACAGTCGGCTATGTGACAGAGCAGGTTTATCCTTGGTGTTATTGATCATCTTAGAGGTCTGTCTGTTGTCTGACTGAAAGTTGAGTCATGGGGATGGTTTAAGTTCCAGCCTTGATGGGTGACCAGGGGCCATTGTCTCAGGGTCAAGAGGCAGATTATTTAGTAAAAAGAGTTAGTAACCTCTAGTCCCATCCATCTGCCAAGATGTCATCCCGTGAAAGCTCACATGTGGCTGGAAGTTCTGCCAATGAGATTTTAAACTCCAGCAAGGCCACCCCAAGTGGATAGAATTCAGAGGAAATTCCAGATTAAGGCAACCAGGAAGAAAGACCTGGCAACCTGCTTCCAAGAATTAGTCCATGAAAACCCTGTGACTCATAACAGCATTGCCCACTGAGGTGCTGGATGGTGATCCTGGCTGGAAGGCTCCACAATGGCCACAGTGAACGTGGCAGGCCAATGCTCATGAGGATAGTGCTGACCAGGCAGTGTTTCCTTGGTTGTAAGCAGGGCCTCATGAGTCAGATTAGCCTCTATGACACCGCACAACAAGATACTGGGAAGGGCAGGGGCAGGGGGCTAGTGGAGGAGGTCAGAGAGGGCCCTTCTGCAGAGGGTGACCTCAGCGTGGCTGACCACTTCAAGAGAGGGACGGAGGTAACCCTCAGTGACCAGTGGAGTTTGAAGTGAGCGCCCACGAAGTTGAGTGTGGAGTGGGGTCTTTGCTTCCCACTGATGCTCCCAGAGCAGGGCAGGGACAAGATCTCTGAGGACACCTTGTGGCCCCAGGAGAGCTGGCACAGAGCTGGTCCTGCTGTGAGCCGGTGGTTGACTGAACCCGTGGGAGCTGGTGAAGCTGTGGTGTCCTGGCCAGGGTCATGCTCACTGGCCCCAGGCACTGCTGCAGAGAAGGGACAGCTGAGGGGGTGACAAGCCAGTACTCACAACAGCTGGGAGAGGCACAAGCTGCTAATGGGGTCAGGTGAAATCCACGGGGCCCATGACAAGGCCACCTGACTAGGAGCTTGGCCTCCAGTGGGTTTCAGAGGCCGTTAAGAACCTGAGAGGACATTTCTCCTCTTTCTCCCTCAGCACAGCCAATGGATTCAAACCGTCTGCCTTTGGGGTGACACTGAAACTCTTTATGTACGAGGCCATTAGAGCTCCCCTAGACACCGAAAGCTGTAAACTAGATCCGTATAAGAGGCAGGACTGGTGCAGGTCAGGCCTAAATCAATCTCTTCTGAGATAGGAAAGAGCATAAGAAAGCAAGCAGCGATGGGGGAACTGAGATGCCACAGCCATGTGAGGTCCCCCAGGAACCAAGAAAAAGCAGCTGGAGTGAGCCGAGGACCTTCCCCAGGGCCCTCGAGAGGAAGAGCCTTACCCTAGAGCCAGCAAATCCTGGTGGCGCCGTGGCGCAGTGCTAAGCTGCTCACTGAAGGGTCAGCAGTTTGAACTCACCAGCCACCTCGAAGGAGAAAGGTCTAGTGGTCGGCTTCTGTGATGATGATGGCCTTGGAAGTGAAGGGAAGCTCAGTGTGTCCTCTAGGGTCACTGTGTGTCCAATCAAGGGCAGTGGGTGGGATTAGCGTCCTAAACTGTAGGAGAACCAATGCCTATTTCTGCAAGCCCAGACTGTGAGATCCCCATTGAGAGGCAGGAGGTAACTAAGGCTCTGAGCATTTGTTCTGCACCAGTGTATCGGGTGGGTCAACGACGTCAACCACACTGCACTCTCCCAGAGATGCATGGTCTTGTCCTTTCACAGTAAGATGATGGACTCAGAAGGATGGTCAGGGCCAGTTATGAGTGGCAGTGCCACGGGGGAGTCCAGGCTGCCTAGCCCCTGAGCCTACACTCTCCTTTCTCATCCTGTGAGGTCAGGTTTCTTGGAAGCAAAGCCCAGACCAGCTTTCATTAGGACTTTGGCCGTTCAGGCTCTGAAACGAAGACTGAGGTTCAAACTTCCCAAATCCTGTGCTTAGTGGAACCTGCCTGTAGAATTCCTGGAAATCGTACAACCGGCTGTCTTCGTTCCAAGCTATAAAAGCTCAGCTAATGGAAAGGGTGGACTCCGAGCAGAAAATAAAACCCGGAGGCCTCAGGCAAACCGACTCCCATCGCTCTCCGCCTTCCTGACAGGGATCCCTGGAGTTTGTAAACTGTCACCTGAGTGTCAAACAGCACACGTCAAACCCCAGGGGCCTCGGCCAGGCCCAGCGGCCAGGAACAGAGTCAGCACAGGGCAGGAACCAGGGAAGCAGAGGACAGCGGTGCTGAGAGCAAGTCAATCAGGCAACTGGCAGAGTCCCAGCGATGGATGGGCACCATATCTAGGTGGCGAGGCCTTTGCCTAGTGCTTAGGAGAGAGAGCACTTTTGCTTGGTCTCTATAGACATGGAACTGGTAGGGAACATTCCTTTATGACCCTGAGAGACAGAGACACGAGGGCTTGGAGAAGCTGAGTAACATGCGTGAGAGTGCAAGGTGTCCCAAGGTCTGCTGCAGTGACGGAGAGGCCAAGTCTCAAGAACACAAAACAAGAGGGTGCGTTATACTCCTGCCATGCGCACTGGGGGCACAAGGGTTTGTTACACTCCTGCCACATGCGCTGTGGATGGGGGGACAGGAGTATTGAGATTGCCATAGATCCAAGTGCCATCTTGAATACTGCTGGGCTAGGCTGGAGGGGACACAGGAGGCTACAAGGGTTTCGTGGAAGCAATCACAGACTCAACTAAAAAGCTCACACTCCCTTACATGGGCCAGGTCCCCGGTGAAAGCCTACTGCATGCTGAGAAGGGTGAGTGTGTGAGGGGGGGAAAGAGCTGGAGGTGATGGGGGAGTACTGGCAATGGCCGTCCAGCAGAACCAACGGCACTGTTAGTTCAGAGCAGAAGCCATACTCAGACACATCTCTGTTTAATTCCAGGTCACTGTGGAATTATCGCGGGCTGCCAGAAGGCGGAATAAATCTGCCCTGGAAGAAGTACAACCAGCGTGCTCCTTAGAAATGAGAATGTCAAGACTTTGGATGTGTTACCAGGAGGGACCAGTGCCCCCAGGAAGAGGACACTGTGCTTTGTAAGGCAGAGGGTCAGGGAGAAAGAAGACCCTCAGCGAGATGGACTGATGACAGTGGGTTCCAGCACAGCGAGTCTGGGGAAGTGCAGGACCGGCCAGGGGGCCACTCTGTGATCGGAACTGACTCGTGAACTAACAACATGTGTCCTCTGAAAAATGGGTTCCCAGAAGTCACCTTTGCACACAGCATCCCAAATCCATAAACTTGCCACAGCCGCCCACACTTCTCCATGGGAGATGTGCAGGGCCGATGGACATGGGGTACCAGCATGACCCCGCCCTGCCTCAGCTTTGACTACAATTCAACTTGCTTGCCTTATACTGAGTCTCTGAGTGCACAGCAGACCACTTTCAAAAATAAGGACATAATCCTTTCAAAGGCAGAAAGAAGAGTCCCCAGGGAGTGGGTCTCTTTTGCTCTCTATGGCTCCTCTTTCCAAGTCAACCACACTGAAGTCAGTTTCGTGTACTCTATTCAGATGTCTGGGGACTGCAGGCTGCAGGGCGACGATGCTGTGGATCTGCCCGTCTCAGGCTACACTGCTGCAACACACGGATCCCTGCGCAGTGACTGCCACAAGACGGAGACTCGTTTCTCCCTTAGCAGGTGGGCAGTCGATATAGTCACACAGGGATCCAGGATCCTCCAGGATTGTCACTGCACCTCTGAGAGTGACGCTTGCCACACTGGTTCCTTCCAGGGCTGGGCTGGGGACAGGAGGGCCGATGATGCCTTCAGAAGAAACGAGCTACAGAGCCCCTTGGTGAAGATGCAGCCACATGGCCAGAGCGGAGGGAAGTGCGTGGTGGCGTGTCCCCGGTGCTCAGGGAAGGGTTCCTGTTAGGATCTATGAGAGCCTCGTGCCCCTGTCCTCATGGCCTCTATAAAAGCTGCCAGGGGAGCTCGTCCGACGTGGATTTCTACCACACCAGGCGGCCACCACAGTGCAGCTCTCAGTCAGCCATTGCCCAGCCCCTGTGCGTGCCGACACTGCTCTCCTGGCATCGCCATCCAAACCCCATCCCACCCTGCTGCCCACAGAGCCCACAGACACAGCACCACTCGATTGTTGCCTGGAGATCAGCAGCTATTTACATGATTGATTACATGGGCAGTGGAGAGGACTCGATGCCAGGAACCCCAGGACCAAATTCCACTCTGGCTGATGAATAAGCCTCCTTCTCCAGCCGAGCCCCGGAGCAGCCACGTCCAGGAATGCAAACTTGTTCTAAGCCTGTGACTATCTCCTCCACAGTTCCAAATATCCTGAGGGTTTCCCCAGCTCCTTCCAGATGCCCACTGCCAAGTTAAACACTCGCATCCACTTGGGGGATGTGCACCCAGACATTTGGGGTACAAAAATAGAATGGAGCACAGCGGTGGCCTCTCCCCGGCAGAGGGACACTAGGCTCCAGCTCGCCCAGGGCTGTGTGGAGTGGGGTTGGCCGGCCAGCCTCTGCAGCCTTGGGAACATATTTTAGGGACTTGGGGATAAATGGCCGCTCAGAAAGGTTCCCACCTCTCTGTGGAAATGTGATTTCACACTCTGTTCATAATGCCTCGGGAACTTGAGATTAAAAATGGGCACTCAGACCGTCTCTCTGTGAACGGTCCCTTGTGCCTCCAAGTCAGGGGGCTGGAAGCACGCACAGTTCTTTTCCTTTCAGGGCCTTATCTGGCCAGGCTGCCTCCCAGGACGTCCGAGGGTGCTCAATGGCCCATTCATAGGCCTGGCTTTCTAACTTTGTCCTTCGCTGTTTCAGAGTCCCTGCCCTGACCAAGCGTGGGCTGCCTGTCCTTGCTGGATAGTGGATATTTGAGGATAGTCTACTCAGAAGGGCTCATGCTTTTTCTGTCTGGGTCCTATACCCCAGGCAGCTTCTTCCAAGCACCCATACAGCCAACAAGGGCCTGGAGTCTGTGTGATGCACTGGACACTGGCAGGGGAAGGGCCACGTACAGTTGTGTTGTCCATGGGGTCACCTTTATTGGAGCAGAGTCGATGGACACTGACCACATTGAGTGCACTTTGGTGCTTCTCTGCTTTCCAGCCATGAGGAGGTGACCTGTTCCCTCCAAGGCCCATCTCCTATGTTACAACATGAGGAAGGGATCCGATTCCCAAGCCTCAGCCTCACTCTACAGTGCAAACCTCTGGCCCTTGATTCAGGAGAAGGCTAGCTGCTATAACAAACAAGGCCTGTTTCAGTGGCTTCACAATACAGATACTCATTTCTTATAGTCTAATGTAAATGGGCTCTGTTTTGGTATCTGGAAAGCCAGGTCCTTCCACTTTGTGGCTCTGCCTTCCCCCAGGAACGTCCTGTATTCTGTGAGTCCACATGGAAAGAAAAGCAGCAAAGACACTCCTGCTCCTTGACAAGCTGAGCCCAGATGTCCTTCCTTCTGATTTCACTGTGCCATCCAGAAGGTCATAGCTGACCTTCCAGTGGGTTCTCAGAGGCTGTAAATCAACCACATGGGAGGAGACTGATCATCTTTCTCCCTCTGAGTAGCTGGGGGATTTGAACTGCATGCGTTTGGGTTGGTTGCACAGCTCTTTACCACTAGGCTGCCAGAGTTCCCTTCAGATTCCACTAGGAAGGACTGAGTGAGGGTCCCACAGTGCTCCTAGGGCCTGCTAGGCATGGGTTATTCGGCACCACTGGCCAGAGCCAGCCACTGGTAATGTGGTGACACTGGGAGGGTTAGATGAAGGTGAAGCAGTGTGGGCTGGGAAGTGTAGTCCTAGCTAGACAATCACCTCTTAGCAGTGCCTCTCCCTCGATGGGCAGGAGGAACGCAATGCCTTGGCAGACAGGTGGAGACCTGAGGACAGAGCAGAGGGGACCCTGCTGCACAGAACCCCTGTACAGAAGGCCTTCTGTGTGGAGCAGAGATCAGTAAATACTAAGTGCTGGAGCGAGTGAGTTAGAGAAGGAATGTGTGGAGACAGTTGCCAGGCTTGGCTGAGTCCAGGGAACTGTTCCAGGCTGTTCTGGCTCTTTGCAAAGCGCTCCCAGGATGGGCCTATGGAGCAGAAGAAGGAGAGAGCTGGCGGGAAGGAGACCTGTCATTTTTCTCTGCCTGCAGTGGAAGGAAGTGCTCTGACTGTTGCCCAGGACGTCCGGAGCGGGCGGCAGCCTCTTTCTCCGGTCAGTGTTTACTTTGAAGAGGCCTGTTCCTCTCGGAGGACAGGTGTCCTGAGCATGGCCAACATGCAGTGGTTACTGGGGAGCCTGTACAAGGCCTGTGGGTGGGACTAATGCAGCTGTGTGCTCGTGTGGCGGGAAGGAGGTGTTTCCAGAGACAGGGACCATACGAGTAATCCTGGAGATCTGGTAGCGCCATCCTTGGACTTGAACTTGAGTTTTCAAGTGCTGACTGCATATGGGAAATGTGAGGAGGGCCAGTCTGTGGGCGACCAGGAAGGATCCCTGTCCTCTCATAGCGTCCTTGCCCAGGATGACAGGCTTTTCACAAGCTGGGTGCCCAGTGATGGCCCTCACTCTCCTGTGTGCTCACTGGAGCCATAGATGTGTGGGGCCATGGAGGAGACCATTCTCACCCCATCAGACCCATTCTCACCGCAGATGGGCAGAGGTGGCCCAGGGTGGCAGGAACAGCTGGAGGAAGATTAAACCCGCTGTTGTGCGCTTGACTCCCATTCACGTCGGTTCTCTCCAACATGTGCAAGAGCAGTGACGTCGGTTTCAAGATTGAAATGCACCTGATCCACACCCTGGTGTTTTCTAATGCTTCTTACACATCTGAAAGTTGTACCATGAATAAATGCAGGCTGAAGAAGAATCGATGCCATTGAATGGTGGTGCTGGAGAAGCGCACTGAATATTGCATGTCATCATGTACCATCGAGACATCATCGACCCACAGCTGGGGCTCCAGCAGTTATTCGGAGGCAGTAAGTTGCATGGGAGGAGACAGCCCACCTTTCTCCCGCAGAGCAGCTGATGGATTCAAACCAGCTCCCTTTGGGTTTGCAGTGCAGCTTCTTACCATTAAGCCACCAGAGACCCCTGAACGCCAAATGGACTTCTGGCCACGGACGCCAAAAGATCAAACAAGTCTGTCTTGGAGGAAGTGTAACCAGGGTGCTCCTTGGAGATTAAGGACAGTGACATTTCACCTCACATCCTCTGGTATGTTGTCAGGAGGGGTCAGTCCTTGGAAAAAGCCATCGTGCTGGGAGAGGTGGAGGGTCAGAGAAAGAAGACCTTCAAGATGGACTGACCCAGTGACTGTGACCAGGGGTTAGGATGGGGCCAGGTTCAGCTCGAACAGCTGATGCCAGGGCACCTAACTACACATCAGCCCACGTGTGTCAGAACAGAGCTGCAAGCCGAGAAGGCCTCCTGGGCCCCCAGAGGCAGGCGCAGGGCTCCAACGGTGCCCCTTGGTGGGCGTGGACTGCCATCCCTTTGATGGGAGCTGAGTACATGGACCATACCACCAAGCGCCCGGGGATGGGGCAGCACTAGTGCTGTGTGGTGGGCGTCACTGTAGCTGACAGTGATAGGACTTCATACACACACACAGCAAGTTAAGGCTGTGGTGTGAGAGCCTCACTTCTGTACCGGGCACAGGAGGTGTGTGTGCTGGGCATAAGGAAACAGCAGCAAAAGGGAGGGTGGGTAAAGTGAAAGCTGAGTTGCAGATGGCACAAGAAGGCTCACAGGTGAGAGGGAGTGATGGGGCACTCTTTGTAGAAGGGGAGGGCCTTCAAGGATGTGGGGAGTCTATGAGGAGAATGGGGTGCTCCAGTGGGGCAAAGGTCCAGATGCTAAGGGCAAGTGTCCTTTGGAGCCTGCAGGACCCTCACCACCTCCTCCCATGGCCCTCATTTCCTCATCCCCCTCCCTCATTGTCCACACAGTCCACACATAGTCCTCACAGCCTCCCCCCATGGTCCACACAGGCACCCACAGTCCACACAGCCTCCACAGTCCTTAACATTGCCCCCAGCTTCCCCTCCACAGCCCCTAACAGTCCCTACTGCTCACCCCCACACTGTGGTCCTCTGCAGCCCCTCCCTGCTTCCATCAAGATTCACAACCTCGGGAAGCCAGTGGAGGGACACCAGCAACTGGAATCAACAGCAGTGGGTGGGTCCTGGAGCTGATGAGTTCCCAGCCTCAGTATCCCTAGCTGTAACTCAGGGGAAGATCCTTTCTTGCTGGTGTTGGGGTGAGGGTGAAGTTGGAGGCTGTAAATCTGTACCTTCTGCAAGCTGTGGCTGTGGCTATGGTTTGACAGTAAATGCTGTTGTGGGCACCTTGCCCGTCAAGAGCTGACTTATCTTCTCCGTCTCTCTCTTCCCCTCTCGTCCACCCCTTCCCTCTGCTCTTCACCCTTGCTCCCGGAAGAGCACACCTAAGGGACTTGTTGAGTCTTCACTCCCTGTCCGGGAAGGCAGATACTGGAATTCAGGAGACGTTCCCACGCTGTGGGGCAGCTGGGCAGTGGCCAGAGCACCCTTCATGTCCATCCAGTGTGTGCTCCTCCTAGAGGATGGACAAGACTGTCTCCGAAGAAGCAAATCTCTGATGATCTTTAGAAGCAAAGATGGTGAGACTTCACCTCAGCTACGTTGGACACGTTGTCAGGAGAGACCAGCCCTTGGAGAAGGACATGAGCTTGGAAATGTAGAGTCAGCAAAAGAGAGGAAGATCCTCCGTGAGATGGCGTCACATGGTGACTCCAAAGGATGGCGTCAGTCATAGCAAAGGACTGTGAGGGTGGTGCGGACCACGCAGGCCTTCCTGGGTTTTGGTGGTGATCCTCTCCTGGGTCTAGGAGATCCCAACAGGAATCCCAGCTAAGGGACATGCTCCACTCCCAGCTCTTTCTTGGTGATAGACAGTTCTCTCTCTTTTTTGAAATAAATTTATTTTATACTGGTTGAATTACAAAGTTCATGTACATTGTACCAGCTAAGTCTCTCTGATCTCTGTTTACTTGTTTAACATCAGAAGAGATTGATTCAAAATACAACATAAACCTGTAGATTATACTCTGCCTCTTGTCTTGTCTCATGCACAACACAGGAGTGAGGACTTATGTTTTGTAAGATAATTGTGTCAGTAGAATGATGGGTAATTATATAACACTGAGAACTGCAGCCTAGGCAAGCTGATACATACTCTTGGAGATATGCAATTAAATTCATGCTCATTTACTCTATTGCCCTGCTTGTTTGGGACTGCGTACTGATGCCTTAGCTCTGTCTTGGGATTTCTGGGCTGGTGGTAACCATGCATCTGCTCTGTGTGTGTGTGTGGGTGTGTGTGCGCGCGTGTGCGTCTGTGTGTGTGAAGTTGGTGGTCAGTTCAAAGACATTGCGTGGGCATCTTGATGCCTGCCTTCCGGAATTGGTTGCACATGGAGTCAGACCCTCAAATATTATGTGTTCCCTGATTTCTGGAGAGGAGCATTTGTTGTTGTTGTTATGTGCCATCGAGTCGCTTGCGACTCATAGCGACCCTATCTATGTACAACAGCCCTAAACTCCGCTCTGTCCTATGCCAATCGCATTGCCTCTGACACTCCCATCCCGATTATCCCAGTCACTGAATCAATCCACCTCATAGAGAGCCTTCCCCTCCTGCGCTGTCCCCCCACCCTCCCAAGCATGATGTCCTTCTCCAAGGACCGGTCTCTCCTCACAACATGTCCAGAGTACATTAGATGGAGCCTCCGAATCCTTGCCTCCAAGGACCATTTAGAAAAGCAAATTTGGCTCATGTCTAATTTTTCTTGTCCTGGCGACACTCGAGACCCTTGGCAGAGAGAACCAAGAGCAAGACAAAACCCAGCACATGGTTCTGCAGACAGGTCAGCCCTCACAGCCTCTCTCTGGTGTACCAGGATGGTCTCTCTCATCCTACAAGTTCAACAACCTTCCAGCAAATCTGTGTCCTCCTCACTCCAGCTTTGCTTCCATTTGTGTTTACATGTGCCCTCCTCGTTCCTGACCATTGAATTTTTTCCCCTACAGCTAAAGGGGCACTTCACTGAGTTTTGCTTTTCCTTCCTGTCTGACAATCTCAGCTTCCTCATCAAGTTTAGGCCCTTTATGGAGTACCAGGGTGGTACAAATGGTGAAGTTAGTGCGTGGCTGGTAACTGGAGGTTGATGGTTCACCACGCAGGGGTGCCTCGGAAGGAAGACCTGGCAGGTTACTCCTGAGAGATGAGCCCCTGAAAGCCCACATGACACGCCTCTGCTCAACACACCTGGAGGCTCCGTGAGCTCAAAGCTTAACTCTATCTCATCACAGAATGTTTACAGTTATGACTGGGTTACACCTTCTGCTTTGCGATTGGTGTTTTCCTTGGACCAACTGTTGTTCATGCTTCTTGTTCACTTTTCAGATATTGTTGATTCATCAGTTATTTCCTCTAATCCCATTTTATCCCCTTCGGTTGGTTTATTATTGATAATTTTTTGATGGTTGTTTTCAAATTATTAGTACACATCATTAGTGCATCACAGTCTACCTTCAAAGTGAGACTGTGACACTTCACATAGATTAAGGAGATTGGTAGCATAGTGCACTGGGATTGAGATGTTGATTGGAAGATTGGTTGTTCGAATCCACCAGACCCTGTTTGGGACTAAGATGAGAGAGATTACTCTTGTAAACATTTAAAGCCTTGGAAACACGATGGAGGGTTGCTATGAACCAGCACCGGCATTAGGGCAGTGGGTTTGCTGGTTTTCACTTCCTTTTTATCCCTATTGCCCTTTATTCTATTGTTTTCCCAGGTCATGGGTACATACATGTATGTCCTGTTACTGACCCGGGTCACATGTTTGTACATGTTTCCAGAGGGAGGATATTTATCATACCAGTTTATCTATCTTGAACAAAAGCAGAAGTCAAAATAAATATTTACGCTAATATGATCACTAAAAAGTGATTAATTACAATGATATCTTCAGCATGGAGGTATATTCAAGGTGAGAATAGATTATTTTATGATCAAGGGACTAGATAATATACTTATGTCTTGAGATTCTTCTATATATGTGTTCCTGAGTTATTTTAAAGTTAAGAAATTAACTTATACTTGTCTTTCAACTTGTAGGGAATCTCTTTACAAGTTTCCTTGGTCATCTGCATCTAGATTTATCCAGCACCAGCCATTTCCATCAAGTTGCCCAAATTCAACCCCTATTGAGAGCAGAGCTGCATACCTCAGGTGCAGTGATGGGGAAGGTGCTGTCATATCTACTCCAGCCCCAAGTCTGCCTCCACAAAGGTACTGATGACATTGTCCAAGCAACTGGGGTCAGGACGGCTCTAAGGGTCACGGTGAAACCGACCACGCTGACCAGAGAGGTCCAGATTGATGGTCAAAGTCCACATAGGCCCACCAGGAGACAGCAAAAAGCAGGCAGGGGTGTTCTCTATGATGAGGCAACTGGGTTGACGTATCCTTGGGCACCTACGATGCTACACGGCATGATGACAGGACAGTGTCTCTGAGATGTAGATGGGAAGGCTGGTCTCTGCCACATCAGAGTCAGAACAATGAAGTACCCCAAAGCTATAGGGGACCAAACCTGACTGCTGCCTCGGGTCAGTTGTGCAGAGAGCAGAAAGTTTTGGAAAGGATGGAATCTGCTTCCGCTCCTGAGATTTCGTGGTGATGACACACGTGGCACAGAAAGAAGCCTTTTGCTCACTGAGGAGCTAACCTGAATCTCCCAGTGGTCACTTCGGTTCCCACATCAGCACTTGCCCCTCTCTGCCCTTCAGGATTTCGCTTACAACCCAAGACTTTTGTCTTCAACTTGTCCTCTTACGATGGACATTTTGCAGTGATAAACACATTTTCAACTCCAAGGCAGGTGTTTCGAATCCCCCAGCTGCTCTGCGGGAGAAGGATGGGCAATCTCCTCCAGTGTGACTTACTGCCTCTGAAAGCCCACTGAAGAGTCAGCTGTGAGTCAGTTCTGACTGAATGCTATTCAACAACAATAAAATACAGAGCAAGACCAGGAAATCTGCTAGGCAGAGGGGAAAAGAAATCCAGGGGTCCTGTGTTTGGAACCCTCTCTTCTGGCTCTCTCACATGTCAGCTTTCAAAGGGAGTCAGGGACAAGGGGCAGCCCACAGGGAGAGGGGGGTAAGTGGTCCAGGTGGGTGCTGGTCATGCAGTTTCGCTTGTCAGAGATGGCTGGCAGGAGACGCCACTGTGAGAACTTCAGTTATCAGAGCACACTGTCTGCAGTGAAGGCCTGTCTCCAGGAAGGATGCTCTCCTCCCCAGGCTGGGCTCAGTCAGCAGCGAACAGGCACCATTGCTAGTGGACGAGCCCAGGCCTCTGGGTCCCGACTTGGGGCCACCTGGGCCCAGTGGCTCTCCCTCTAGTGTGCTGCTCCCACACCTTACTGCCCTGCCCACCTCAGCCCCCGCAGGCCTGTCAGACGCCCCCTGCCCAGAAACCACAAGTTTACGAGTCCCAGCGATCTTGCTCACTTAGGTCAGGCCAAGAGCTTGGCTGATGTTCCCAGAGACATTCTTCTCTGTCAGGACTGAGCGCTGCACGCAGCGGCCAGCTGCGAGGCCTCAGCGCCCAAGTCTCTAATTAAAACAGTGGAAAATGAGATAACTCTGTAGATCCATCACTGTCGCCACCGGCTGTCAGGGGGCGGCTGCAGGGGTCACCTCCCACCTTTTGTTTATACACCAGCGGGTCCCCCAGTCAGCCTGTGTGTTAGTGTGTGTGTATGTGAGTGTGGGAGCTGAATGAGAGAGATCTACATGCATGTGTGTATGTGAAGTGTGTAAGTGAGATGTCTGCATGAGTTTGCAAGTGGAGGGCTAGTGTGTGAGTGCATGTGTGTGAATGACACGTGTGTGAATGGCACATGTGTGTACATGTGTAAGTATTTGTATGCATGTGTATAATGTGTGCATATGAGTGCACGTGCATAGAAATAAGAGTGTGAATGTGTGTTATTGTGGTGTGGATCAGTGCATGTGAGTGCATGCATGTATGTAATGTGTGTGTGCATGTAATTCTGTAAGTGTGTGGACTACATGTATGTGTGACCGTGTGTGTGTGTAGGATGGTGTGTGTATGTGTGTGCAAGTATGTCCCTGCTCTACCTTTTTTATTTTCTTTTATTATTTTTTGTGCATGTACCATCAAGTCAGATCTGACTGGTAGAGGAAGAGATTGTCCCTCCTTCTCCAGCAGAGCATCTGGTGGATTCAAACTGCATACTTCTGGGATTGCAGCACAGCTTCTTGCCACTAGGCCACCAGAGCTCCCTCCTGCTCTCCTTTTGTTCTTGCTCTTTTTATCCCTCCATCTCTCCTCTCTCCTTCCCTCCCCCACCACTTCCCTGCTCCTCTCTGTCTCTTCAGCTCTGTCAGCTCTTCACAGTCTGGAGGCTGCCCAGGGAGAGAGGATGGGCAGAGACCAGTGACTTCCATCGCATCTCTGACTGGATTGGACATTTCTCTCCAGGGACATTTACGTGGTATCTCAATCAACAGTCTTATGACCTGATGATGAGCTCTGTTGGGTCACCTTGCACAGAGGATACCTGGCTTCAGAGCAGCCCGCTCCCTGCCCCCACTGGCCCCGGAGCCTCAGCCCAGGTCTGCAGGCCTGGTGCTCCCCTCACCCCTCCAGACTGGGTGCCTCTTTTTCCCATCTTCACCTCACATTAGCATCTGGCCTTCAAGAAGGGCGGCCACCATAAGGACACAGGATGCATAGTTGATGGCCTCCGTGAGCCTTGTCATTTCTCCCTGACCTTGGGGTTGGGCTTGGTGCTTACAGCTAGTTTTATATCAGCTCATTCTCAACAAGTAAGGAGCTCTGATGGTTTGGTGGTAAGGAATTGTGCTGCCAACCCAAAGGTCTATGGTTTGAATCCACTAGCTGTTCTGCAGGAGAAAGATGGGCAGACCCTTCCTGTGAGATTTACAGCCTCTGAAAACTGACTGTACAGTCAGCTAACAGTCCCTTTTGATGCAACGGCACAAAACAACAGTTCTCAACAGCTGGACAAAAGTGACGCATCTCTTCCTTGTTTTTTCTGGTGAGGAATCTAAGACACAGAATGTTAGGGAGCGTGAAGAGGAGCACACAGCCAGTAAGAGGAAGAAGTGAGTGTCGAGCCCCCTACCCCAAGACACATTGTCCCTGTTACCTTGTGAATGTGACCTTGTTTGAAAAACTTTAAGATGCTACCAGCCAGCCTAGCGTGACGCCCCATGGGACTGAAGTGGGCCCTACTCCCATCTGCTCAAGGGCCTTTAAAAAGGAGAGAAGAGACACATGGAAGATGGTCAGGGGGCCACCCAGGCTGCTTGGAGTAATGCCAAAGCTTCAAGCCTAGGATCAAACACCTGGGGCTGCCAGATGCTGAGAGACACAAGAAGAAACCTCCACACAGATCCCAGACCCTCAGAAAACAAAACCCTTCGCAGCTGGACCAGCCAGCGACATCGTGACACCAGAAGAAAAGCCAGGAGAGGCAAGGGCTTCACATTATGTAGTGTCACTACTGACACCCGTGGAAGCAGCAGGGCAAGGTCAGATGCATCGCACTGGGTGAGTCTGTTGCCAACAACCTTCTCAAAAGTATCAGAAAGACAAGATGTCACCTGAGGACTAAGGGACATCTGTCCCAGCCATGGCATTCTCAGTCACCTCGTTTGCATGCAACGAGTAAGGAAGACTGAGAAGAATCGACGCCAATTAATTAACTGAAAACAATTGTCGAAGGTACCACAGACTTCCAGAAGCATGAGCACATCTTTCTTAGAAAAAGTGGAGCCGTATGCTCCTTTGATGCGAGGAAGTGACAATTTATCTCATGTGCTTGGGGCCCGTGGTAAGGAAGACCTCATCCCTGGGAAAAGGAGTGCATGCTTGGTGAAGCCAAGGGTCAGTGACAAGAGGAAGATCCCGATGAGGGGGATCCCCACAGTGACTGTGGCGGTGAGCTCAGAGCAATGGCTGTGAGGACAGTGCAGGCCTGGACGATGCCCATTCTGTCATACACAAGGTCGCCATGGAGTTGCTAAGTGGGGTTGAGTCAAGGATGACTCACAGTGACCCCACGAAGGACATCTTTGAACCCTGTCCTATGCTGTGCCATCCTCCTAATCTCTGACACACTCCAGCCCATCGCTATAGTCACCATGTCAACTCACCTGGTCGAGGGCAAAGCCACGGAAGCAGAGCATGATTTGGAAAGGGCTACTGAGAACATTTGCACAACTTGAAAAATGCCATCACTGCTCTGGAATGAAGCATGGAGACATTGTTGAGACAGCATGTGTTTTGTCACGTGTATTTTCACCACAATAAAGAATCTTGACCCACACAGACAGTCAGCAGGAAAAGGCCTGGAAAGGTTACAAGTGGTTGGTGGTGCTACAGCTTGTCAGACTTTTGTGTTCCTTCTTTCTTTTTCCCTCCATCTGACTTGGCCACCCTGACATAATCTACTTGGAAAATGTCACTGTGAGGGAAAGGTCATCATGCTGCAGAAGTAGTTGGGTTTTTGTAAGTGAATTGCTGGGTGATTTCATTGGAGGGTTTTTGTAAGTGAATTGCTGGGTGATTTCATTGGAGACTCAGATGAGAAACTCAATCAAGAAATGATAGTTTCAAAGCCTCTGAGTATTTCATGAATGGTAGCATACACAGTAACTATAACAGAATGTAACATACACAGTAGCTATAATAGAGTATAAAGTACATAATAACTATAATACAATGTAACATACATGGTAACTATAATAGAGTATAGGGTAAACAGTAACTATAACAGGGTGTAACATACCCAGTAACTATAACAGAGTGTTGCATTATCTAGAAGATGGTATGGTACACTTCACTATATTATCCTGTAGAATACTATATTGTGATGAAGCTCAAAGAGTATTCAGCCTTCAGTATGGATTATACCTTAACATTTTCAGTTGTCTCATATGTGTATCAAAGTTGGCAATGGAGAAGGAAGAGTAAATAAGAATGGATGAGTCTGCATAATGCTGTTGGAGAAGAGTACTGGCTACATCATGGACTTCCACAAGAAAGAACAAGTCCATCTTGGGGAAAAGTCCAGCTAGAAGGCTCCTTAGAAGTGAGGAGGCCAGTACTTTATCTTATATACTGTGGGCATAGTATTAGAAGACTGTTAGCTGGAGAAGGCCTTCATGCTTGGTAAAGGAGTAATAGTTCTTAGGTGCCATCACCTGTGAGTCAAGAATGCCTCATTGTGACTCTATGAACAACAGATCCGAGCCCTGTCCTATCCTGTGCCATCCTCATCATCTCTTAGCCCACAGCTGTAGTTCCTGTGTCAATCCGTCTCACTAAGGGTATTATTCTCTTTTGCAGATCTTTCCCAATATGATATCCCTTTCCAAGGAACAGGCCCTCCTAACAACATGTCCAAGCTATGTGAGGCAAAGCTTCGCCACCCTTGCCTTTAAGGAGAACTCTGGTTACACCTTAGCCAAGACTTTTTTTTTTTTGGCAGTTCATGGAATATTCAGTGTTCTCCATCACTATAACTCAAAGGCAATGATTCTTCTTTTGTCTTCTTTCCTATTACTCTCCACTCATGACAAGCATTGGGACACATGTCTGCTTGGTTTTTACTTTTGTATGGAGGATGGCGAAACTCATTGAAAGGTCACCTCTGGCATGTTCTCAAATTGTTACCTCGGTGTGAGGTCAGACACCTGGAAGGAGAAGTCGGGGCAAGATGGGAACCCAGTTAACTGTCACTTCTAAGACATGCACCTTGCTTCTCAGGAGCCTCTCAGTGCTAGCTCCCAACCCTGGCCTGGTGACACAGTGGCATCTCTCAGCTCCTTGCCTGGGATATGGGTCTCTGCCCTTATCTAGAAGAGACTCTTTCTTTCTGTTATCTGAGTAGGGGCAGTTCTGTGCTTGCTTCCTCTGGCATTCTGAACTTTGTCTTGTCTCTAATGTGAATTCCACACCACTTTCAGGAGAACTAGCTGATCTTGTTGAAGAGCATTTAGGAGCATCTTGTTCACAAGATGCTGTGATTCTCATTCCAGGGAAGCAAGAGTATAGAAGGGAAACAAAGATCGAGTCAAGCTCTTCTAGACTAGAGGGAATTGAGTAACTCAAGGCTCTGTGTCTCTAGTGGTTCAAATCCAGCAACAGCTCTGAGGAGAAAACATGAAAATCTCCTTTCTCCCTTGTGATTTACAGCCTCAGAAACCTGTGGGAGGGTCAGTGATAGTGGGCTGTGACTTGACAGCAATGAGTTTGAGTTCTGAGGAAAAGTCCAAGGCAGCCTTGTGGAACAGTGGTTAAAGAACTCAGCCGAGAACTGAAAGGGTCAGCCCCATCAGCTGCTCCAGTGGGGAGAGACGTGGCAGTGTGGCAGTCTGCTTCTGTAAAGTCAGTAGCCTGCAGACATGCTGAATGGCATGTCAGTCACAGAAGGACAAATTTCCATCGTTGTTGTTGTTGTTGTTCAGAACCAACTCATCGCTGATCCTCCAGTGGGTTTTCAGAGGCTGTAAACTGCATGGAAGGGGATTGCGTATGTTTCTCTCAAAGAGCAGTTGGTGGATTTGAACTTCCTGCTTTGGGGTTGGCAGCACAACTCCTTACCTACTAGGTCACCAGGGCTCCCTAACTCTATGAACTCTGATAAATGTTGATAGTTGTAGAGGGGTTTCAAGCCTTTTGTTCATGGGGTTGCTATGAGTCGTGCTTGACTTGAAGGCAATTAACAAAAGCAACATATTAAAAAAATCCTAAAGAAATGCATACACACAGATAGAATCTGTTTCTGTAAAGTGTGTGGCCTTCAGACTTTGGATGGTTTCCAGGGATGAGAAGGAAGAGAAAATGCACAAAGAGATAATCAACACTTCCTAAGATGGCTGAATGGAAGGGCAATAAGCAGATGTTGTAGGGATTGTATTCTAATTGTTATAAAATAAAATGTGCTCAAGAAGAAAAAGGTAAACAATCCAGTCAAAAGATGGGTACATGATATGAACAGATGCTTCACCAAAGAAGACATTCAGATGGGAAACAAACACTAAGACATAAAGAAAGGTTCAAAAATCTCTAGCTACAGAGAGATGCAAATCAAAACAACTAGGAGATACCATCTCACCCCAGCACAACAGCAAAGTTCAACAGCCCAGAAAATAAGAAATGCTGGTGAGCTCGTGGAGAGACTGGAACCCTTATTTACTGTTGGTGGGAGTGTAAAGTGGTACAACCACTATGGAAAGTGGTCTGGCAGCAATTCCATTACTGGGAATATATCCTAAAGAAACCAGAGCCTCCACTCAAGCAGACGTATGCACACCCATGTTTATTACTGTGTTATTGACAATAGCAAAGAGATGGAAGCAACCTAAGTGCCCATCAACAACTAAATGGGTAGGAAAACTGTGGTACATTCACACAATCAACTATTATGCAGCACTGAAAAACAATGACCTCATAAAACATTATACAACATGGGGGAGCGTGGAGGACATTATGCTGAGTGATATATCTCAGTCCCAAAAGGACAAACACTTGATAACAACACTGTTATAAAATAAGACAGACACGGGGGTTCTGGAGAAGAGAATGGGAAGAGTGGTTGATAAAGAACACTGCATTAGATTAGCTGAGGGAAACACGGTCTGAAAGGAATAGATGATTAGGCAACAATCTGGAACAAGAGGATGCATTGGGGTGGGCACAATGGGAAAAATAATAAATATTCTTAAAAAGAAAAGAAAATATGTATGAATGATTGAAAAACCAATGTTTTGTAAACACTGGTTCAAATAACAATAAAAATGTTATGTCTTATTTCTAAGATTTTCTTCTAAAATATATTAACGTTTTAGATTTAGTGTTAGATTTTTTAAAAAGATTTGTTAAACTTTTTAATAGAAGTTTAATAATAAAGATTTCAGCCTTGAACACCCTCTAGGACAGTTCTACTGCATCCTGTGGGGTCACTGTGAGTCAGAACGACTGGACTGTCCATTGCAGGAGGGAAATGTTACATGTCTCCCTGCTGATGGAGCATTTGTGGGGCGCCTGCTATGTGCCCGACTCTAGCGCTATGCTGTGAACCATCCATGATGTCCACCCAGGCACCCCTGCCTCAGCCCCAGAGTGTGCACCCCAGAGCCCACCAGGGACCTCGCACCAGCCCTGAGAGTGAGGCCAGGCTTTGACCTTCGCCCTGAACCCTGGGGCCTGTGAACTCAGTGGGGCCTGGTCTCTACAATCAGGTGCTGCTGTTTCTAATCAGCGAGGACGCTTTGACAAGCTCCCGCCAGCTCACTCCCTGCGCCGTGGCTGTGATTCAATACATAGGAAATGTCATGATTAACCTCTAACCTTTTCTTTCGTTTCTTTTCTCTTTCGTTTGTAGTGAACATGAGCTAGAGAAGCAGAACGTGGGGACAGAGAGGGCAGTGGCAGCAGCCGGGAGCTCGAAGGGGCATCACAGTTCATCCACGCTCTGGTGAAGTGATTTCAGAGTCCTGTCCTCACAGGTGGGCAGGATCCTCTCCTCTCCTCGTTTCTCCTCCCCTCTCCCATTTCTATCTGTCTGCCCTCCACCCCCTGCATCTGCCCAGCTCTCCCATCTCTGTCTCTGTCTCTTTGGAACTTTTTGTTTTGCTCCTCTGGCAGTTTGATCCCCCAGTGGCTGTGAGGGGGAAGGGCAGTCTCTGCCCATCAGGCCAGCAGCATGTCAGGACTTGGCTGCAGGGAGTTGGTTTTTCATTTTAAAGGTTTTAAGAGGACTACAGTGTCCTCTGTCCTCATGCATCACATACTGTAGGCAGCCAGTCAGAGGCCAGATAGGCTCTCCGGGCACCAAGGACAGGGCCTGCCTGCTGGCCAGGCTACTCACACTCAGCTTCTTTCACCCTAAACCCCAAACTAGTCGCCATCGAGCGTATTCTGACTCACAGAGCCCTCAGGATAGAGAACCCGTGTGTTTTCGTGGCCGTCATTCTTTATGGAAGCACATTGCCCCATCTTTCTGCCTCAGAGCAGCGAGCGGGTTGACTCAAACCTCTGACATCCAGGGCTGAACGTCTTCACTACTATGCCATCAGGGTGTCTACAGTAATTTCTCTTGGGGTTTGTACAATAGTAGGAAAAGCTCCAGGGTCCCATTCATAACCCAGCTGCAATGATGGAGAGGTAGCCACCTGCCGCTCGCATAGACTCAAAGCCCAAAGCCACTGCCATGTGTCAGGTGGACTCTAGCTGACCCCACCCTGGATTTCCGAGGCTGTAACTTGTGTGGAAGGAGGCTCCCAGCTTCCTCCTGCAGAGCAGCTGGTGGGTCTGAAGCACTTCTGACCCTTTGAATTAGCAGCCCATCTGGCTACAGGCCACACCACCGGCCCCCCAGAGGGTCCCTAAGGCTGGGAATCTCTGCAGAAGCTGACTGCATCGTCATTCTCCCATGGATCAGCTTGTACATTCAAGATGCAGGCGCTCCCATCGGCAGCTCAACACCAAACACACTTCGTTACTAGGACTTCTTTCTGTAAAACAATTTATGCCCACCTAGACCAGGCAAGCTCTGGTGGCTTAGTGGCAAGAAAATGCACTGCCAATACACAGGTGCAAGGTTCGAGTTCACCAGCTGCTCCATGGGAGAAATATGGGCAATCTCCTCCCATTCGATTTATTATTTCTGAAAACCCACTGGAGGGTCAGTTATGGGTCAGTTCTGACTCGAAAGTACACAGCAACAACAACAGACCCAGTGAGTACAATCTTATTGGAAACAGTGTCAGAGACATGATCATGTTAACATGAGGTTTCTCTGCAGCAGGGTGGGCCTGAACCCTGAATGATGTGTCCTTCCAGAAAGAAGAGAGGAATTTAGATACAGACACGCAGGGAAACAGCCACGTGAGAATGAGGCAGAGATGGGCGCAATGCAGCCGCAAGCCCAGGAATGCCAGTAACCGCAGGGATGGAGAGGTAGGGGAAGGACCCGCCTCTAGAGCCTTTGAGGGAGCACGACAGGGAGCATGACCTTGTCCACCCTTGGCACGGGATTTCTGACCTTCAGAACTGCTGCAGTTGTTAAGTCAGAGCTGGCAGAGCTGGCCCTAAATGTAGTTGGGTGGTTCCTGAGTGGCTTGCTGCATTGATCCTGGGAAGCTTGGCCACGGTGGCTCTTGGGTAGCTCAGCTGTGTGGCTCTTGGGTGACCTGCCAGCTTGGATTCTAGGCAATCTGGTGAGGTAGACCTTGGGTGGCTAGGCTGGGTGGATTCTGGGTGGCTGGACTGTGAATCTTGGGTGGTTTGGCTGAGAGGACCCTGGGTGGCCCAGCTGATCTTGGGTAGCTTGGCCAGGTGATCTTGGGTGGCTGGTTCATCCTGAGCCGGTGGTCCCCTGGACCAGCTAGCTCTAGAGAGCATCCTCCTCCCAGAGCCCAGAAGACAGCCGGGGCCCCTCTCTGTGGGGAGGTGGCTGGGTTGGAACAAAGCACATAGCCGCTGACAGCAGCAGGGCAGCCCTTCGTGCTGACTGACAAACGAGCTGGGACCAGAGCGTCTGAGTGACACAGCACACTCGCCTGGGGCCCCAGATGGAAACAAAGGCCCAGGCGGACTGGAAGCCCAGGCGGCCAGCCGGCTCAAGTCTTCTCTGGGGACAGAGCAACCCTCTCCCTACCCAGCGCAAGGCCCAGCCTGCAGCAGCATGCTGGGTGGCCCTGTGTGAGCCGCCTGTCAGCTCCTACCTCTCCAACACCTCGTCCCCGTCCTCAGGTCCTGCACATGTCACCGTTACCTCCCGTCAATCACTCAGCAGCTCAAGGGTCCATTAAGCCAATGATGTCCTGGGCTGGCAGAAAGAACTGAAGCAGGAACAGCAAGGAGAGCAGAGCAAGCCTTAAACACTCGCAGCGGAGTATTTATTACTGGCATTTGCGCTGTCATGGAGAAATTGTCACTGAGGCCTTTCGTCTCGGACACCGCCGTGAGAGCACTTTCTAACGTGTAGATGGAAAGGCTGGGTTACACAGAGGTGACAGGACTCACCATGGCGGGGCACAGCATGCTAACACAGGGCGCATCTGTCTGGCACTGGACCCCGCGCCTCTGGGAGGTCTGCCTGGTGAGAAGCACACAGCCCTGCTTCCAGAGGCTTCTTCCTGGTGTCTCTTTAAGAGCAAAGCCTACAAGGCAAGGACTGTACGTATGAAAACTGGACAATGAATAAGGGTGACAGAAGAACTGATGCCTCCAAGTGCTGGAGAAGAGCCCCGAACATCCCGTGGACGGCCAAAAGAACAGATAGGTCTTGAAGAAGGTGCAGTCAGAGAGCTCCTTGGAGGTACAGACGGAGAGGCTTCACCTCACATACTCTGGACATGTTATGAGGAACGGCTATTCCTAGGAAAGGGACATCATGCTTGGAAAAGTGGAGGGTCAGGGAAGGAGAGGAAGACCTTCAGCCAGGTAGACTGCCACAGTGACTGCAGCAATGTGTCAGAGATGGTGAGGGGGGCACAGGACAGCACAGGGCACAGATCTGTTGTTCACAGGGTCGCTGTGAGTCATACTCGACCCAATGGCACCTCACAGCAACAAGAAGAAATAGTTCATTTTCCTACTGTATGCTAGCACATTTGAAACATCTGGAACGTTATGCCATGTCTGGGACGTGGCAGCTACTTTGGAGCCCAGAGGAAGAGTCTGGGGATTGAGGAGTTTCCAAGAGGAAGCACAGGAGTTCGGGACCTTGACACTGAATTAAGCAGCCCTGGAGCCACCTGAGAGGCCACTCACAGGGTGATGCAAGCAGTTTAGGATGTAGATGTTTATACCGGGTGGTGAACGAGACTTCAGCTGGCCAGTGTTCTCAGCAGAAGCTCAACTGGAAAAAGGTCGTTTCTAAGTCTCCTCTAATGGTATCCAATTTCAGGAGCTGGACACAAGCACACTGTTGCAGTGGGAGAAGAATAAAAAAGAACTGGAGCTTGAAGAACCTCCTTTAACAAAGGACAGAGTGGGGACAGCTGCTCCCGGCACAACTAGGCCTCTGGACATCAGGACACTGGACATCAAACTGCCCGTGGAGAAGAGAGACACACAGACAGATGAGGGACTGTGTGAGCAGGAAGGACAGCTGAGCTCTAGAGTAATGTCTAAGGTTTAACCCCAGTTTGACTAAAGACAGAGAAAAAGGAAGATGGAAAGAAGGTGAGAAGGCAGACAGGAAGGGGACCTCTATTTGGTCTGGGAGTACGTCTTGTATCCACGTGGTACAGGAAAACAGAACATCCAATTGCCCACAGGGAACAGAGAGGAACAGATTGACGTGAGGAGCACACTGGAAACTTCTCTGAGGATTACACATGCTCATGACCGCCGTTAGGTGCTGGTGAGTCCGCGGTAACGCTGCTTCTTCAAGACCCCAGGCCCAGTGGAGCAACAGCTGCCCGCACAGTGTCTGCTGGGCTTACACCGGTTGCTGTGGTCTCTGTGCCATCCCATCTTGTTGAGGGCCTTCCCGTCTTTCACTGACCCCCGACCTACCAAACAGGACGTCTTTCTCCGGGGACTGACCCCTCCTGCGGGGACTGACCCCTCCTGATACTGTACCTAAAGCACGTTAACAGCAAATAATAACAGGTGCCCCTGTCCTCACTTCTGAGGGGCGCTCTGACCACACTTCTTCAAGGCGGATCTGCTCCTTTTTTCAGCACCCAAGGAACTCTCAGCGCCCTCTGCCAGCACCACAACGCAGACGCAGAGCAGTTCTCCTCAAGCCCACTACCCTGGAGTCCCTCCTGGCCCACAGGGCCTCTGTGGGTCAAAGCGCAGCTGCCCCTTAGGGTGCCCATGACTGTGAACCTTTACAGAGGTGACCGTTTCATCTTTCTGCCCAGGAGCAGCTGGCAGGCTGGAACTGCTGACCATCGGATTAGTAGCAGAATGCTTTAACTAGTGTCACTACCACGGGTCTTTTGGAAGTTCCTGCATAGAACAAAACGAGCCTGTCTCCCTTGATCCTCAACCGATCTCTCCACAGGGCCCACTGTCCCCCTCCTCAATCTTTACCTGCTGTGCTGCCTTGGTGTGTGTGGGGTGCCAGCTTCTTGTCTCTATCAGTTACCTTCCTTGCCCAACCTCGAATCCCATCTTAAACCCTTCTTTCTGGCTTTAATAGTACAGCCCTTTTTATCACTTCCCTCGGGCTCCCAAAATTCTCCTTCCTTAATGGAACTGTGTCTGGCCAGGCCTCTCCCTCCTGCATCTGGGGTGTTCTCTCTGGAGACATGGCTATGGGGCGCCATCTCCCCCATTCCCTTTTCTGATGGGTGAAGGCTTGGCAGGCTGCGGATAGCTCGGAGTTTCAGGTCTCTGGAAATGACTGGGTCAGCTAATGGATGCTTAGTGTCTATAAAATTCACAAGGATGCCAAATTGGTTCCAGACTTCGGTACACCCTGGCAGGGCCGAGGAGGGTAGAGGGGGGGCGCATCATTCTGTGGGGAGTACGCAAAGGGGGATCAGTGATCCCAGCCTGTTATTGGGCTATTTGGGCAATTTAAAGCATTTTATTGGGGTTGTTTTTTTTCTTATTAAAGGACTAGCCCACTGCCGTTAAAAAAAAAAAGTCAATTCCAACTCACAGAGTCCCCAGGGGACAGAGAGCTGTCCTCTCGGTGCCTGAGGCTGTCAGCTTGTCAGGAGCGTACTGCCGCGTCTCTCTGTGGAGCGACCAGTGGGCTTAAACCGCCAGCCTGTGGCCATCCGTCAGCACTCCCACCACTGTGACCTGACCCAGAAGCAAACCACTGCTGTCGAGTCTCTTCTGAATCATGGTGCCGTTTCGTTGACCGTGTCTATCCACGACCCCCAGAACAGACCTGAGCCCTGCCTTGCCCTGAGCCCCCCTCAGCTGTCCTGGGCTGGCCCAGCCTACTGCTGGTCTTTGTCTCTTTCTCAGACCCTCCACCCTTCCCAGCATGCTTCTTCCCAGGCCAGGCCCCTCCTGACAGCAGGCTCCAAGTGCATGAGATCAAGGCCCACCGTCCTCCTTCCAAAGAACACAGTGGTTACACATCCTCAAAGACAGGTTTGTTCTTTGGAAGGTTGTGGAAGTTGTGGAATATGGGGTGCTCTTCACCAACGCCACAGCTCAGACATCACTTGTCAGTCAGTTTTCTTTATTCATTGTCCAATTCTGAGATGAATAGGAAGCCAGTACCATGGCTTGGGTCAGGCTCACTTTAGACTTCAAAGTGCTATTGTTGCTCTTTAGTACTTTAAAGAGGTCTTTGACAGCACATTTGCCAATGTCTCGATTTCCTGCTGCTTTCTGGAAGCTGACAGCCATTGCTTTCTTCCCTGGGGCAGCTGGAGGAATCGAACTGCCACCTTGGAATCAAACTGCTGACCTTTTGGTCCGCAGTTGAGTGCTTGGGGATTCCATACTTCAGTTAGAGGTTTGACCCTTGTCACCACAGTACAATAAGAACACATTTATAGCTCACATGTGTCACAGGAGCACAAAACTACACCTTCAGAAACGCAGGGGAATGGCTTATGGGTGATTTAATGTCAAAGAGGAAAGTCTTTCTCTCACTTGTGAAAGAGAAGCTTGGAAAAGAAGAGGGTCAGTGGGAGAGAGGAGGAGTCGAGGCCTCTGAAACCTGGTGGAGGTCACCATGTGTGGGATCCACAGTTAGCACACGGGGTGTAAAGCAGACTGTAGGGTGGATTAGGGTGCTCTGGCAGCCTACTAGAAAGAAGCTGCGCTGCAAATCCAGAGGCATGTGGTTCAAATCCACCAGCTGCTCTGCAGGAGAAGGAACCCAGTGGAGCGTCAGCTGTGGGTCAGTTCCAGCGTCACAGCCCACAACAACAGGACGTATTAGTAAATGAAGAAAACTGACTTATAACTGTCACATCTGTGGGTGGGCAGGAGTGGAAGGGGTAGGAGACCCCCAGTGGGCATGACCTTCCTGGACATGGCCACCTGCTACCCATATGGTGACCAGCTCACGACCACTCTCCAAGCCTTTTTGGGGTTTCCAGGGCTGTAAAGCTTAATGGACAGAAACCACCGGACCTTTCTCCCAAGAGGTACCTCGTGGATTAGAATCTCTGACCTTGTGGTTAGAACAGCTTTCCAGGACACAGGTCACAAGCCAGAAGGTGCCCCCATCTGCATGGAGCCAAAAGGAGACCTCGTCTGTGTCCTGGGCCTTGGAGTGGCCCAAGGGCTTGTCCCATTGACCTGAGCACTCACAGCAAGGACATCCAGCCCTCTGGCCCCCTGCAAGGAAGACCTGCTGGGTGCATGCCCCTCCCCCACTGAAGAATGCACTGGAGGGTAGGAACAGCCCTGGCAGTTGCCCCATGGTTCCCTGGACATCCTTGCTAAGGAAAATGCCTGAAGCCTAGTCCTCTGGCTTCCTGGTCTCCATTCTTCATCCTGAGGGGCGATTTCTTGTCCATGTTCCCGGGCCAGGGCACTCACTGTGTGGCATTCAGGAAGCACAGTTACCCCCCACCCCCAGTGATTTATAGCCCCGCCTGGGGGCCTATCTGTCTCCACCAGGCCCATCCACAGCCAGGTACCTTGGGGTCACAGCCCAGGGAAGGTCTCTGGAGGTCAGATAAGGACAGCGCTGGTCCATCAGTGACTCCTGGGGACAGATCTCACCTGGTAGGGCTTTGCTTCAGAGATTTGTCATGGGGCAGTGAGGGCAGAGGGGGCTAGGGTCACAGGGTCACCTGTCTCAGTGACTGAAGGCCTTGGGGTGAAAGGAGTGCCCCGTTACTTTCAAGCTGTGTGGGGCTGGCTGTTCCCCAGCCAGCTAGCCCCAGGCAGCGTGGGAGTTCTCCTGAGGTAGGAACAAGAGACCTAGGTTCACGTCACAGAGCTTCAAGACAGCTGCTGAGTGAACAGCGAGCTTGTTCTGGGAACTTCAGGGCACAGTATGGCACGAGGGCTTCCGCTCCATTAGGAACCAATGTTGTCAGTTTGAGGACTAAGGTACCCTGTTTTCAGGCCATGGTCCTTTAAATAACTTGCTGTGCATCTGACGGATGGACAATGAATAAGGAAGACAGAAGAACTGATGGCTTTGAGCTGTGGTGTTGGGAAATAGAACAGGGCAGTCCACAGACTGCCAAGGGAACAAGCAGATGTCTTGGCAAAAGTGTAGCCAGAGCACTCCTTGAAGGCAAGGATGGACAGCCTGTGACCGCAGCAAATGGCACTGGTGTGTGAGGAAGAGGAAGGACAGCCCAGGAGAGGACAGGGCTTAGATCTGCTGTTCATATGGTCACAATGAGTCGTACTCGACTAGATAGCACCTAACAATAGTAACCTAGAGATTGGCAATTCTAACCCACCGAGATGTGTGGTAGAAAGCGCTGGCAACTTGCTTCCATAAAGACTGTTTTATATGCCAGCAGGGATCCAAAGTAAGGGGTCGATGTCTCTCCCACAGTGACACCTCCAGCCAAACCATTCACTTCTTCACTGCCCATCCATTCACTCACTCACACACCCATTCATTCACTCACTCACAACCCCATTCTCTCTTGTGACAAGCACCCACATACCTCTGCTCCATGCTACAGGGGACCCCAGCTGAATCAAGGAGCAGCAGTTGAAGCCCTGCTCTCATTGGCTCCTGTGGCCATCCACAGTGGGGCTAGCGGGCAATGGCTGTCCAGGCAGCAGCAGTGCCAGGTTAAGGTCAGGATAGCTGTTCTGGGGCACAGTCTTCAGATGACATAACAGGCAGGGGTGCTGTAGGAGGCAGAAGGGGCTGGGCTGCAGGGCTCAGAGCCGTCTCTCTGTCCCTGTGTGGCCTGACACACTCAGAGGGGCTTCAGAATCCTCAAGGAGGCCAAGAGTCACCCTGCACACAGATCCCCTCATGCCGAGGCCCAGCAAGGCCAGTTCAGGAGGGTGGACACAGGCAGGACCCCCAGGCCCCATCCTGCTGGCACTAGAACACTCCCCTGCCTCCCCCAAGCCCTGAGCTCTTGGAAGGGGTCTCAGGCGGCTCTGTGTAAGCCTTCAGTGGAGGGGGTGGAACTGGGTGCTGAGGGCAGGCAATCACTAAAGCACTCCACGCCCCCTGGGCTGAGCTCAGTTCTTGGAATTACCCATTTTCTCCATCATGTTCCAGAAAGTGCAGCCCTGGAGGCATTTTCTTTAGAATCAAGATCTGAAACGAACTTGATCTTCCTCTCTTATTGTTGGCCAGGGGAGCAGGCCCTGCCCTGCCAAGGACAACACATCACGTGGCCAGCCGTCCGAGGTTGGAACCTTCCAGACAGCCTGCTAGTGATTTCATCTCAGGAAAAAAGTCAGAACGCAGGACCAGGACATGGCGATTATTTTAAGTAACTTCACATATTAATTAAAAGAAGAAAAGAGATCCTGGTTAAGACTCCAATAAGGGGTTGGAGTTAAAGGAAAAAACAAAAGAATTCCCACAAATGTCACCTGTGTTCTTGGCTCTTTCTGTCTTGTCTGTATTTTTTTCCCCCCTGTTCAAAACACATCCACTCTTCACCTTGAAGTCAGACTTATTCTGCAAAGCTCATATTAGACACCATCCTCTGGGAAACTCTCCCTGGTCTATCCAGCCCACATCAACATGTTCTCCTCTGCAGCCACCCCCTGACCTCCGTCTACCAGTGTGACATACCAAGGTGGCTTCCAGGTTGCTATGAAGCTGACACTCTGCCCCTGGTGTGTCAAACTCCATCAGGGTCACCCAGAGTGGACAGGCGTCAGCAGAGCCTCCAGACCAGGACAGAAAGCCAAGAGCACACTACCCGTCCACTTGTTGTGGTATGTTACCAGGCGATGCCAGCCTCTGGGGAGAGGACGTCATAGTTGGTGAAGCAGAGGGTGAGCAGGGCTGAGGAGGCCCCTCGGAGAGGTGGACTGGAGAGGGCTGCCAACCGGGGGACGGTGCAGGACCAGGCAACGTTTTGTTTGGTTGTTGATAAGGCCGCTATGAATCCGAGTTTCTCTTTTATTTATATTATCTCTCTCTAGACATGTACTCATCTGTCTACCCACCTATCACTCTGCTTAACCATTTCTACCCATCTATCTACCAGCCTACTGGCCTGTATCTATCAACCTTCTGATCTAGCTAGCTCCCTACCAATCTATTAATTGAGTTTATCTACCTATTTCCTGATCTAGCATCTACCTATCTACCTACCCCTCCATCCATCTAGCCATTTTCCCAATATCTCTACTACCAACCTATCTACCGATTTAAGTCAATCTATCTGATTTAGCTAGTGAGCTACTGATCTATCTGTTGATCCTATCTATCTATTTCTCTCTCTACGATCTTTCTACCAGCTTTGCAGAGTCACGCTTGTCTGTACATAGGCCCGCACGTTACCGTGCTCACCTGCCGAGATGTCATGGTCATCCGTGAGGACACTGGCCTTCCCCTCATGGCTGCAGGTTCCCTGGGGTGGACGCCCCATGTCTGCACTCTCCTCCCTGGTGCCCACATGTGACTACTACAGCAGGGTAACCATATGTGCCGGTTCACTAGTTAATCCACGTACTTAAACATGGCCTCAGCCTCCTCCTGGGCTGTGACAGCCACGTTCTGAAGGTGAGTGTTCACCCGCAGATGTGGGCCCATCCCCTTGGCTTGTTGGGCACTGTCTCTAGCAGTCCTGCATAAACAGGACCAAACTCCTCCACCCTCACAATCTTCGCAGCCCTCAAGGTCACTAGTGCAGCCACCCTCCCAATCCATATAGGTGAGGCTCACTCTTTCTTTTACTGACCCTCCACTCTACCTGGAATGACCCAGTGTGTATGAGATGAATGAAGTCTTACAACAATCACCTCCAAGGAAGTAGGTTTGTTTGTTCTTCAGGCAACTGATGCCAGTTCTAATACCACAATTCAAAGATGTCAATTCTTCTTTAGTCTTCTCTCTTCGTTGCCCAGCCTTCAGATGCATAGGAACAACTGAAAAACCTCATGGCTAGGATCAGACACACCTTGGTCTTTAAAATGACATCGCTGTTCTTTAGTACTTTGATAAGTTCCTTGATAGACTTTCCCCAGTACAACATGTCATTTGATTTCCTGACTGCTGCTTCCACAGGTATGGACTGTGGACTGAGGCAAAATGAAATCCTTGACAGCCTCTCTCTCCTCTGTTTAGCCGAGCATTATTTATTGGTTCAGTGCTGAGCATTTCTGTTTTCCTGACTTACTAGCCACCATGTTTTGGAGGGGATCTGAGCTGACCTGCCACCATGAAGGACACTTAAACCAAGAAGATGAAGAATTGAGGTCTGATCAGAAAGGACTGAAGAACAGGCAGGTTGATTTCCAGGACACTAGGGTGAGGTAGGCACTGCCATTAAACGCAACGTTTCCCTCCGAACATCCTGGCAGCCAAGGCAAAATGGAAATTATTCAAGATCATCAGCGTCTTCCTGTTATTCAACTCCAGGAGGATAGTGCAGACGGGGTTCTGGCTTCAGAGGCAGCAGAGAGAGAGCCGGGTGGAAAATGTCTTTGACTTCTATTTTGTTCAAGATGCAAAACACTGGTCACATGCTTGGGGTTGATGAGCTACCAGATGGGAGGTCATCCTGAGGTGAGGGAGCGCAGAGGCGTGGAGCGGGATGCCCTCCTCGCCCAGCATTCCTGCTCAGGATCCAGTTGGAGTTACAGCAGTTGGGAACTTCAGTAACAATGCCCCCTCCAAGCTCAGGGCAGTCAGAGTGGCTGGTGGTCCTGTAGGGTCACTTGGTGGCCTGAGATCACTTCGTCCGTGGCTTCATCACCTCCTAGAGCAAGTGGTCCTAGAGGAGAGACACAGGATGCCACTTCCATGGGACTCTGACTGGGAATAGCTGCAGACTCCAGTCACTGGAGAAAATGTGTAACCCTCGGTGTCAAATCCTCATTAATAGGATGGAGTCAGGGTTATTCCCCAGTCTCTCGGGAAATGGGACCCACGGTCAGGTGAGGGCCCGGGCAGAGGGTGGGCACCTGCAGGACCTGCGGTCAGGTAGGGGGCTGGGGCGGAATGTGGGCGGGCCCCTGGAGCACGGACACCTGCAAGACTGGAGGTCGGAGGAGGGGCTGAGGGAAACAAACACTTCACGGGGACAGAGCTGCATTGCTGCACAGCCTGGAGACCAGGAGTCTAGATGGAGCAGTGTCTCCCAGGTGTCATTGACGACAGTCCTGAGCAGGCTGTGGCATTGCTTTGCTGGAAGGGACTCTCACAGGGCACCTGTCTCCCCTCTGTGAGGGTCTGTCTATTCTTCTCTTTTTAGAGGATTCTCTCAAGAAGGATTAAGTGGTGTAATGCTACTGGGCTGCTAATCAGATGGCCCAGGGTTCAAATCCACCAGTGACTATGAGGGAAAAAGATGTTAAACCTCAGAGACCTGATGGGGCGTCGCTTACAAGTTAGAAAGGATGAGGTGGCAGTGGCGCTTTTCTTCATTTGGTGTAACATACCGAGCTGCTAACAGAAAGGTTGGCGGTTCAAATCCTCCAGCTGTGTGGAGAAAGATGAGTACTCCTCTTGGAAACCAGATGGGCCCTGGTGTTGGGTTCATGTTGCAGATGTGGTCTCCTGACCACGACAGAGGAGACCTCTACAAGCAGGGGCTGGACAAAGGCAGGCTCCATCCAGACCTGCCACGGGGGAAACCCTGCCAGGCTCTTGTGCTTTGGTTTCCTAGCGCACAGAGAGGGCGCTGGGCGTCCACCGTGGGCTACACAGCTAACCAGAGGCCTCTCTGCCTCATCAGCTCCTCTGATGTCCTCTCATGCAATTCACAGCCTCTGAACGGACCTGACAGTAGCGGGCTTTAGTCTGAGCACAGGAAAGTCATGTTTATCCTCTGGCGTGGATCCTCAGGTGTTCAATGTTGTCACTGTTGTTGTTAAGTGACATCGAGTTCACTATGAGTCACAGCAACACCATGAACAACAAGTCTGCACCCTGCTCTATCATTATCTCCAGGACACCCAATCCCATTGTTGCAGTCACTCTGTCAGTTCGTGTCACTAAGAGTATCCTCTCTTTTGCTGACCCTCTATCTTTCACAGTATTGTATCTTTTCCCAAGGACTAGCCCCTATGACAACATGCCCAACGTATGTGAGACAAAGTCTCACTATCTCGTGTCTAAGGAGCACCCTGGTTGCACTTTCTTTAAGAAAGATTTCTTTGTTCTTTCGGCAATCCATGGGATATTCACTATTCTTCGCCAACACCACAATTCCAAGGCACTGAATCCTTCTTCTGCCTTCCTTACATACTGTTTGACTTTCAGATGCGTATGAAACAACTGGAAAACACATGGCTTAGACCAGGTGTAACTTGGTCTCTAACATCCTTGCCCTCATGGAAGTCCTCAACAGCATCTTCCCAACACAATACATCCTTTCACTTCCTGAGTGTTGCTACCGTGGGTGTTGCTTGTGGATCCAAGTAAAATAAAGTCATTGAGAACTTTGAGCATTCCACAGAATAATGAAAAAAGTCTGCAATACTGTGAGAGTGACTGAAACAAAACACAGAAACTGGAAGTGAACACACGGTTGGAAAAACAGTGTGCAGAGACTCACTCGAAAAAGCATGGTCATAAACCTTCCATTCGTAAAAGACACAATATCTGAACAGTGTGATGCTTAAAAAAAAAAGATATGTCTGTATTTGGAAAGAGGGCTTTTACAGATGTCAAGGCAAGCCCTGTTTTCACATGACTGGTGTCTTTACAAGAAGAGAAGAATCACAGACAGACGTGCCGGAGGAAGTTCACGTGAGGATGGAAATAGACAAGAGGCGACGTGTCTACCGGCCAAGGCCCGCCGCCAAGAGCAGAGCAGCGAGGCACAGTGCACTAAGCGCTTCCCGCATTTCCAGATGGTCGTGTTTACAGGTGAAGGGCTTAGGGTGTCTACATAACTTTAGGGGCAGTGTTTAGTCCATAACAGTGTCCTTGACTGAGGGTTCTGCCTCCAGGCCCGTGCTATCCTGTCAGACACCCTGTTGCCTGCCTGGCCCCCTGGGGAGGTCCATGGACTGGAATGTCAAGACTGAGACTCTGGGGGCTCTAGGAACTGCCAGGTCTGGAAGAGAGAGGACGTTTGAACTTGTAAACTAAGGGGGCAAGAGATGAGACCCTAAACTTAGACTTTATGCTTTGGGCTTCCTTGTCCAAGTCTGTAATATAAAGGGGCTCGGGAGAGTTCCTCAGAGTAGAGACTGTGAGCCTGGACTCACGTCACCAGTGTAGATTACTGGGCTCGGGCAGGAACCATTGGAGCTGTGTCCACAGGGTAGGGTCCTGAGCTGCTGCCCCGTGACAAGCCCCCGGTGACCTGAGAGCTGGCCCCAGCTGCAGTGGTCTATGGTTCCTGTAAATGTGAACATTCAGCCCTGGGCCACAGAAGGGCAGCTGATTCCCAGAAGCTCACCCTTGGGAGGCTGGTCCCTGGAGACAGGCACCCCTCTCAATCAATACACTCTCATTATCCTCAAGTCAGAGCCAAGCCACAGCTGGCCCTCCAGCAGGTTTTAGGAGGTCAGGAAGACACGGGGCATCTGCACAGGAGGTGATACTACAGGTCCTTCCTGATCTGGGAGTGCTCCTCTGGGCAGCCTGTTGGGGCAGGAGGGGGCCTGTGTAGGATGAGGACCGTGTAGGATGGGGACCGTGTAGGATGGGACCTGTCAGAAGGGGACCGTGTAGGATGGGGACCGTGTAGGATGGGACTATGTAGAATGGAATGTGTATTATGGGACCGTGTAGGATGAGGATCACATAGGATGGAACCATGTAGGATGGGACCCTATAAGATGGGGACTGTGTTGGATGGGGACCGTGTCGGATGGGGACTGTGTTGGAGCGGGACCTTGTAGAATGGGGCCCCTGCAGGATAGGGCCCGCTCAGGACAGGCTGTTGAGAAGCTCTGAGAGATCAGAATCCACAGGCAGTGCTCAGAACAGACCAGGCTGCACTGGCCTTTTTTGGCTAATGGACTGGACTCTCAGTGCCTGCTACTTGCCACGCTCTGCTGGGCTGCGGATGCAGGGAGCCAACTCCGCCCTCTCTGCCCCTCTTATCATGATGGATGGCCTCGGGGATGGGGTGGAGGGGGATGCTTTGGCTTGCACAGCTCTGGGCAACCCTTGCTGGCTTTGCTCTCAAATCCGGGGTCGTAAACTTTTAAAAATAGGCACAGTGCTGCCAGTCTCATTAAAGAGGACTTGTTGATTTATTGAGATGCTCCTTTGTCATCTGTAGATGGTTCTGGAACTTTCTGGAAAGACTCTCATGGTTGGTACTGCTGTTACATTTTCCTCCTCCTATCGCTGCTGGTCAGTCGTGTCCTTGAGGGCTTCTAGATGCCCTCTTTCCTGGAAAGTATGTGCCCCTTAAACGCATCCGTGATGGCTGAGCTGAGGCACTGAGAGCCTTCTCCCAGGCGGCCAGGGGGAGCTGCCTGAACTGAGGACGTCCGGATGGAGGATGGGGTGAACTCTCCAGCATGATTTTACTGAGTGTGTCCGAATGAAAGTCTCCCGTAAAAGGATTTTTTAGAAGGGGGGAGGAGTGGGTGTGGAGATGGGACAGGTGCCACCCCAAGAGTGCTGCTGTTAAAAGTATATTCAGTCAATTCTATTTTGGTAATGGTGGAAAATAAAACATGCCAAGCGACCAGCTGACCCCTTTACAGCCGAAATTGGATCCATGGAGGCAAGCGAGCATTGTGAAGCTGGCTTAGCAGAGCGACCGGAGGGTGTGGAGGCGTACGGAATAAAGGAAGGAGCCCCGGCTCCACTCACTGCCATGGCTCTGCTGTCAGCGGACTCTCAGTCACAGCGACCAGGCACGATCTGGCACAACAGACCTAAACCCTGCCCCGTGCTGCGCCGGCCTCCCATCTGCGCTGCATGGGCCCACGGCTGCAGCCAGGCAGCCCAGACTTTACTCAGTGTGGTGTCCTCCTCCACGACTGCCCCTACTGATGACACACCCCAAACATGTGGGACTAAATCTCTTCATTCTGCCCTCCAGAGGCTGCTCTTCCTCCCGGACAGATGTGCTCACTGTTCTGGAAGACCAAGTGACATTCAGTATTCATCATCAATACCATAATCCAAATGCGGCGATTCTTGGGTTTTCTTTCTGCATTGTCCCATTTTTCAGTGCACAACAGGCAACTGAAAATGCTGTGGTGTGCTTGAGGCAGGTGCACCTTAGTCCTCAAGGTTGTATCTTTGCTCTTTAGCACTGTGAAAGGTCCCTGGCAGCAGATGCGCCAAGGGCAGCAAGTAAGTCATTTGATTTCCTGACCTGGCTTCCATGAGTGTTGACTGTGGTTCCAAGTAAAATGAAATGTTGACAGCTACATTCTTCCCTGCTCATCCCAAGGTGGTTTGTTGTCCCAGGTGTGAGGACTTGTACTTTCTTGGGGTTAAGATGTCATCCATATTGAAGGCTGTGGTCTGTGCTCTTCATCAAGAAGCACTTCAAGACCTCTCTGCTCTCAGCAAAGCAGGGTTGTGTTGTGTGCATATCTCAGGTTGTTAATGAGTCTCCCTCCAATCCTGATGTCATGGTCTACTTTGAAAAGTCCCATTTTTCTAATACTACGACTCACAGGAAATTCAGCACGGACTTCCTGTAAGTAGTGGGGTTATGAATAGCAGTAGAATCTAATCCCACCGCATACCTACAGGAAATCCTTGTGAAATTTTTGGCCCAATTCCTTTGAGTTTTTTAATGTAGATGGTGTGTATAAAGAAGGAAAATCTATGTTCCCCACGGTGACTTGTAGTCCTTTCTCCTCAGTCAAAACATGGTGAGTTCGGTTAGGAAACCGGGTGGCTGGAGCCCACTGGGCATCGTGCTGACCCAAAGGCGGGGCCTCTCTAGTGGTCCAAACCCACCAGCAACTCTGCAGGAGAAAGCTGGTCAGCTTCTTCCCGTGTGATTGACAGTCTCCCAAAAACCGACGGAGGGTCAGCTAGGAGTCACTTCTGACTCAACGGCAGTGAACTCTGATTTGCTGCAAACTGTTCCTGGTCTGGGCTGCTAACCACAAGGCTGGAGGTTCAAGTCCACCTGGAAGCACCTTGGAGAGAAGGCCTGGAGCCCTACTGAGAAATCCACCCTGGAAACCCAGGGCCCAGCTACTCTGACATGCAGACTGGCTGGGAGTCAGAAACTTCTGCATGGCAACTGATAATTGTGTGTATGAAACCTTTTCATGGCATCTTCTTAAGCAAATAGTGTCTCACCACATAGTAGGCATGCTCTAATTCACATGATCTGTGGGTGCATGTTGTTCTGTGCCAGCAAGTCAGAACCGGCTCTGAGCTGATCCTCCTCCAGTGGGTTTTCAGAGGCCCTAAGGGCGTACGCCAGGGATGCATCCTAT
>NW_006399822.1:1580311-1588907 GCF_000299155.1 Elephantulus edwardii
AAGGCCCTCTATGAGGTGGATTGATTCAGTGACTGGGATAATTGGGATGGGAGTGTCAGAGACTGCGATTGGCACAGGACAGAGCGGAGTTTAGGGCTGTTGTACATAGGGTCGCTATGAGTCACAAGCGACTCGACGGCACATAACAACAACAAACAAATCGCATGGGGAGTGACTGCCCGTCCTTGTCCCACGGAACAGTGGGTTTGAACCGTGACAGAAGCTCTGTGTTTGCATGTGTGGTATAATAACATGACTGACTCGCTCCCACTGCATTGGCTCCAACTCCTGCAACCATCCATGGGGTTCCTGAGCCTGTAGGCTTTTTGGGGAGAGGCAGCCTCGTGCTCCTCTCACAGGGCTGCGGGTGGATTCCAACTTCCAGCTTTTGGTTAACAGCCCAAGCCCTCCCCTCCTATGCCTCGCAGCCCCCCTGCCATTGAGGGGATCTAGACTCAGTGACCGTTCAGGGTGTTTCCAAGGGTGTAAATCTTATAGGACGAGGCTGACCATCTCCCTCCCAGAGAGCGGCTAGTGGATCTGAACCGCTGGCTGGCCTTTGTATTAGCAGCCACTAGGGGAGGGCCCTTCAATGTGATTAAGGACTAATTTCTAGTTCTAGGGGTTGAGCTAGCCCTTCAGTGAGAAGCTCAGTGCTGCAGTCAGAGTGCCACCAGGATTCCCCTAAACTGGACCTCACGCATCCCAGCCAATCCATTGCTGCCAGGTCGGTTCTGATCAACAGGCCCCCTCACTGGGCTTCCAAGACTGAAAACCTTTTTTGGAGGAGACTGCCCATCATTCTTTCTCGGGGAGCCCAGTGGACCTGCACTGCAGACCTTTCAGTTAGCAGCCTGATTTGTGACATTCTGTGAACTGGACCTTCTGGTTCCTCAATTCTGTATCAGTCCTGTCAGCAAAGGGCCTCCCTGCGGCCCCCTCAACTAGACTCCTGCACACGGCTTTTTTTCCTTCCCTGCAAAGGAAGCATGTTAGACCCCTCCGGCAAAGACAGAGAAAGGCAGCGTCTCCACGTGGGGGAAGAAAGTATGGAAGAGATTCCAGTTTGATGGTCTGCAGGTATGTTTGTTTGGACTGGCCTTAGAAATCCGCGCCTGGCTGACCTCGGATTATCACAGCCCTGGGCCCTGCTGATTACCTCTTTACAATCTGTTTACGAGCAGGCTGTGGTGGGCGGCGGGAAGGGGCTCCCCAGTAAGCCTTTAAAAGTCTTTGTAATCGCCCAGCCCAAAGCGTTCTGCAGTGGGAAACACGTCTTCATGGACAGAGAGTGAAGTGGGCGGAGTGACCTCGGCCTGTCATCCAGCACCCCTGGACTACCTGCATGCTGCTCCAAGACTCCAAAAGACAGCTCCTGCCAACACGCCCGTCTTGAGTGTGTGTGAGGGTATCTGTGAGTGTGCAAGCTGAGCTGAGAGGCCGGGACAGCCATGCACCCTGCTCACCTCTTTAGCTGGCCCGAGTCTGTGTTTTTGTCCACAGAAAACCCCTGCGCTCTTCAGATGCGCTGCACCTTCTCAGTGCCTTTGCAGCCCAGTCCCTTGTTCTGAGAGCTCTCCTCTTGCTGTTCTCCAGTTCTCTTGACTCTTCCCAGTCTCCTAGCTTTCACTCCACCTAAGAGTTGTCTTTCCTCCCTCTTACTAACAAGAGGACATTGCTATGTTCTAATAAAGCTTTATTTCCAAAAGCAGGCGGTGGGCCAAGTTGCTGAACCTTGATCTCGACAGAGTATTAGCAAAGCACAGACATGGTGTGAGAGCAGCCTGTGTGTCCGCCTGAAGAATGACTGGGTATCCTAGGGACAGCTGTGCCTTCTAAGCCGGAGAACTATCTCGGCTTGAGTTCCCCCAGAGCAGACTCTGAAATAAGAATGTGGGTGCAAGGCGTTTACTTGGGAGGGGAGCCCAAGAAACACCAGTAAAGCGTGGGGACGTGGGACATGGTGGGGAGCAGGCGGCGAACACACAGGCGGGCTTCTCATGCCTTACTGCACTGCACTTCCTGTTCACGGCACCACTGCACTATTTACAGACAGAAGGCTGGGGGACTCTGTGATGTACAAGCCTGTTGGCACCGGTCTTCCAGCAGTCAGCTGCTTTGCGTCTCTGTGTCCAGTTTGGGTCATTCTTGGACTCTCTGTCATCATGAGCTTGCCCATTTCACTCACCACCCAAACCAAGCAAACCCACTGCCGGGGGTTGATTCTAGCTTGTGGGGACCCTCCCTTAGGTGGGATGCAAGCACGATACCTTTATGTACTGGAAAACCAGAACTGGTGACTCGCGTGATAGCAATGTTCGCTCCTCGTGGAGGCCTGGGCTGGAGGGTGTACAGCATGATCCTTTCCTAATTCTGTGTTTATTCTGTTCGAACTGTTAGGGAACATGTGATTGTCTTTCTGATTAAAATCCTAAAATATACAAATGATACTACAGGGAATAACTCTATATAGGTATATCATGTTGTTGTTGTGTGCCACTGACTTGCCTGCAACTCGTAGCCACCCTATGTACATTAGGTTTGAACCCTGTCCTATCCTGAGCCAATATCATCATCTCCAACATATCTAATCCTATTTCTCCAGTCACTGAGTCAATCCATCTCATCTTGGGTGTTCCCCTCCTGCACTGTCCCTCCACCCTTCCAAGCTTGATGTTCTTCTGCAAGGGCTGGTCCCTCCTGGCCACATGCTCTAAGTCTGTGACTCAGAGCTTCAAAATCTTTGCCTCCAAGGAGCAGCCTGGTTTCATCCTCTCCAGGACAGACCTGTTGTTCTCCTGGCAGTCCATGGTATGTTCAACACTCATATTCATATATAAAGTTGCCTAGAACACATTCTATTTATAATCTAAGTACATTTAAAAAATCATCATCAAGTAAATTCTGACTCATAGTGACCCCATGTGTACAGAGTGGAACTGAAAGTCACAAGGTTTTCAAAGACTGTGACCTTTGGATCACAATGGGTCACCATTTGGGACATCAGGACAAAAGGGGGGGGGAGAAACCTGACGCTGTCAGTGATTTACTTGGATTCACAACCTACACCCGTGGAAGAACAATCAAGAAGTTGGAAGACATGAGATAACAGGCAAATCCACTTCTAGAACCACTCTGCAAAGCTAAAGAGCACAGATGTTCATTTAAAGACAAATGTTGCACCTGATCCACACCATTTTCAATTGCTTCATAAGCATATGAAAGCGGGGCAATGAATAAGAAAGATCTAACAGGTATGAATGTCTTGGAATCATACTATTTTTAAAAAATTATTATTATATTATTATTATTAATTTTAATGAAAGTTTACGGACTTTGCATTTCCATTCATTCATTGTTGCACTTTTCTCCTTGCCCACTCCTCCCATCCCCAGTTCACTCTTCAAAAAGTAAAATTCTTTTATTGTTATGCAATCCCTCCACCCAAGTCCAGTCCACTATGCAGCCTTCATTCTGGACTCCTGTCATGACAATAAAACCTAATTACCTTGGAGAAATGGAAGAATATTCCTTGCTCATGGATAGGAAGACTCAATATTGTGAAAATGACAATAGTACCAAAGGCAATTTACACGTTCAACGCAATCCCAATACAATTATCAATCCCATTCTTCAACAAGATGGAAAAAGCAATCTCCAGTTTCATTTGGAATGGAAAGAGGCCCCGAAAAAGTAAGGCACTCCTTAAAAAGAGAAACAAGGTAGGAGGCATCTCACTTCCTGATTTCAAATCCTACTACACTGCCGTGGTGGTCAAGACAGCGTGGTACTGGTACAATTACAGACACATAGCTCAATGGAATAGAATTGAGAATCAAAAAATCCGCCCATCTACCTATGGTGAACTGACTTTTGACAAGGAGATGAAATCAGTTAAGTGGGGAAATGACAGCATTTTTAACAAATGGTGTTGGCAAAATTGGGGAAACCATCTGCAGAAAACTGAAGCAAGACCCACACCTCATTCCATATACAAAAGCCAACTCAACAGAATCATACTATTGATGAAGAGTATTGACTATTCCATGGACTGTCAAAAGAATGAACAGGTCTGTCTTGGAAGATAGAGGCGAGAATGGTGAGATGTCATCTTATGTACATCAGGCATGTTGTCAGGGATTGGTCCCTGAGAAGGATAACAATAACAATAGTAATAAAAGTACATGCATATACCCCAGTAACAATAGCAAAGCTCAGCAGGCCAGCAAACAACAAACGCTGACAAAGGTGTGGAGAGATTGGAACTGTTATTCACTGCTGGTGGGAATGTAAAAAGGTATAGCCACTATGGAAGGTGGCCTGGCGCTTTCTCAGAAAAGTTGGAAACAGAAATACCATTTGACCCAGCAATTCCATTACTGAGAATATACCTTAAAGAAACCAGAGCCTCCACCCAAACAGAAATGTGCACACCCATGTTTATTGCCGTGTTATTCACAATAGCAAATAGATGTAAGCAACCAAGTGCCCATCAACAAACGAATGGAGAGAAAAACTATGGTACACTCAAATGATGGAATCTTGTGCAGCACTGAAAAACAATTTAACTTGCAAAATATTACACAACATGGGGGAGCCTGAAGGACAGTATGTGGAGTGAAATCTCAATCCTGAACAGATAAATACTGCATAACACTGCTGTTATAAAATAAAACAGACTTGGAGGGTGTTGGAGAGAGAATGGGAAGAGTGGATAGATAACGAATACTGCATTAGATCTGACATGGGGAAGAACAGTCCAAAAGGAATATATGATTGGGCATTATATGTATGACAGTAATCTGTCCTGGGCCAATTGCACCATCTCCGATACACCCATCCCAATTACCCCAGTCACCGAATCAATCTACCTCACAGGGGGCCTTCCCCTTCTGTGCTGTCCCTCCACCCTACCAAACATGATGTCGCTCTCCAAGGACCTGTCCCTCCTTGCAACATGTCCAAAGTATGTCAGACGGAGCCTCAGAATCCTTGCCTCCAAGGAGCAGCCTGGTTTGACCCTTTCCAGGATGAATGTTTGTTTTCCTAGTAGTCTATGGTACCTTCAATACTCTTCTCCAACACCACAGCTCAAAGGCTTCAATTCTCCTTCTATCCTTCTTAGTCATTGTCCAACTCTCTGACGCATAACAAGTGATAGCAAAGACCATGGCCTGTATCAGATGCACCTTAGTCTCCAAAGAGACACCATTGCTCTTCAGTTCGTTGGAGATGTCCCTAACAGCAAACTTTCCCATGGCAATACGTCTTTTAATTTCTTGGCTACTGGTGCCAAGAGTGTTGACCGTGATTTGTGCATTTGTATGTATCTATCTATGTACATTTGCATGGATAGTATGTATGTTCATTTATATGCATGTGTATATTTTGTATGTATAGGCTCATTTGTATGTAACTTCGACATGTGTATCTGCATTCATATATATACTTATTTGTATATGTTGCTCCTTTGATTTGGACTCAAGCTAGAGAAATGTATGTACATATATGTGCAGATACATGCATGCTTACAGATGAACACACAAAAACATACATGCAAGTGTACGTATACGCAAAGATATCTACATACACATGCAAATGTACAGTATAGAGAAGTGAACATATACAGATATGTAAATGCACATATGTATAAAGATCTGTATTGAGTCCAAACGAAAGGAGCAAGAAAGAGGAGCCAGAAGCTGCAAACCAAGAAGTGAGGTAGCCTGACCGAACACCTCTCCACTTCTTCCTTCACTAAGGTGTTCCCACCCCATGCTGGGTCTCATTTCCATACCTTGACTGCCCAAGAACCACCTGGTTCCAGGAACTGGGCATTGTGGTCCCTCTGTCTGCGACAGGCTCTCCATAAATCACTTGACTGACTGCCTCCTTCTCATCCTTCTGTTTCAGCTCAACTATAACCTCAGCACAGCTGTCCCTGCCTTGCTGTCCTACCTCCACCCTGCTCGCCGCCACATATGTACACACTAGCATCGCCACTGCACCACCCTGTTCATTGTCCTCTATATTTGGCTTCCTTTGATAGCACTTATCTCCCTACCAGAACTTAAGCCCCCATGAGGGTATGAGTTTGCCTCCCCACCAGAATACAAGACCCCCACAAGGCCAAGATCCTCTTGCTGACAGCTATGCCCCTGTGCTCAGGATACACTAGATATTCAACAAAGATTATTTTCTTTCATGAGCCTTCCTTCTCAAAAGAAGGAAGGATTTGGGGCACTGCTGAGGTCTAACAGGGCCAAAGAGAAAGACACTGAGGTGGAAGAGCTGACTTTGTTGCACTTCCTGCCCAAGTTCAAAGCCAGCCCTGCCCCTGCTCTGCCCTCAGGAGCTCAGATTATTCCAGAACCCCACTGAAAAGTCTTCAAAAGGCTCTCAGCCACTGCCAGGAAATGGTGCAGGAAGAGCCGCACTAAACACCAAGAAACCGAGATGCAGTCGGTGCCTGGAACCCAGGGAAAGGCTTATTCAGGGTGCGACAAGGAGAGAGGCATTTTGGGGGATGCCCATCTCACAGGACCTTGCTCATCTTCACCTGATGAGTTGGCAGGAGGGAACCGCCTGGTAGCCTGTGGTTGGTCCTGCCTGGCGTTACCAGGAGGAAGTGGTAAGCCCTCCGCCTGGGCGTGCCCATGGCCAGGGCTGGGGGCCCTGGCTCTGTGCACACGAGTCTCCGTGATTGCAACTTCCTCCTGTTCGCTGGCAACAACTCGGCATCTTTCAGTTGTGGTCCCGAAAACCAAACACGAACTAGTATTTTCCATTATGGTTGTAATCTTGGCTTGTAATTTTATCACTCGAATCTAAATCCACTTCAGAAATGCCATAAACTAATTGTCGCTGAATAAACTGAAACTTTGGAGGAGTTTATAAAAGTGATTTAATGAAAACACACACACACACAGAGGAAAATAGAAAACAAATGTTGTCTCCAGAATTGTTGGCAAAATGGTCAAAAATCTCTGTTGCTTTGGAAATCCTGCTGTGGGCTCCCTGGGAGCCTGGCCCACTGGGCCCTTGGAGAAGACTGTTTGTGTTGGAAAGCTGGGGCTTGAGTTCATACTGTCTGGGGGCAGCTGATGGGAGAGCACTGGGGGTCAACTGAAAAAGAAATGATAGCAGATTAGAACAAGAAATCTTTCTCCAGCACAACAAATCCCTTTCCTTGCATAATTAATAATAATAATGGAAATTATAACAATACCAGCAGCCTGCATGCATGCAGGGTTAAAGAAATGCAATCTAATTACTCAGCTGGGTCTCTGCTGCTCAGCACATCAGCCCTCCCTGTCAGTCTGTGTCAGGTGAGAACAAGAGTGACAGCTGGTTCACGAGTTCACCTCAGTCACGTGAAGAAACAATACACAGGCCTACGAAGTCAGCAGCACTGTTTATGCTGAGGATGAAGGCTCTGGCCTCCACTGACGGGAAGTGGGTGGACAGACCCGGGGCTGGCAGAAGGCTTCTGCTAACCGTGTGTTAATGAACATCTTTGGAGCAGTCTTTAAACACACAAGGATGTCAAGGCTGTTGTTGGCATACAGCCTGCATTTCCAGGCTGATTTCCGGTGGTTTGGATTTAAGGATCTTCTGGGGCAGTTACATCATGATCTCTCAGATGACAGAAGCCAATCAGGTGATTAAGAAGATTAAGGATGACTGATCCTGTCACAGCCCCTCATCCCAGGGGAGGGGAGTTTCCCTGGGGTGTGGTCTGCATGGTGCTAGCTTACTGTTGTTGTTAGGTGCCATCGAGTCAAGTCCAACCCCATGATCTGTACCCTGTCCTGTGCTGCCTGTCCTCACCGTCTCTGACCACTCGAGCCCCACTGCTGTAGTCACTGTCAGTCCATCTGGTTGAAGATCTCTTTTTGGATCTTTCCTCCACCTTTCCAGGGATGATGTCCTTGTGCAAGGAATAGCCTCTCCTAGCAACATGGCCACAGTGGGATGAAGCTTTACCTTCCTTGCCTCCAAGGAACACTCTGGCTGCACCTTCTCCAAGACACACTTGTTTGTTCTTAGGATATTCAGTCCATGAAATAGTCAGTACTCTCTGCAGCACCACAGCTCAAAGGCATTAATTCTTCTTCTGTCAACTTTATTATTTGTCCATCTCTCAGATGCATGGCAAGTAATTTTAAAGATCAAGGCCTGAATTAACTGAACTTTAGTCCTTAAATAATTTGGAGAGGTCCTTGACTGTAGACTTTACCAGTGCAACATATCTCCTGATCGGCTTACTGCTGGTACAAAGGATGTTGATTGTGGATAGTATAAGCTTATAAGAGATCAAATGACAGAAAGACCAGCAGAGAGAGGACCTCAGTATCACCAGGAAAGAAGAGCCAGGAGCAGAGCATGTCCTTGAGACTTAGTGGCCTTGGAGAAAATTGAACCCAGGAGAAGACTGACGCTAAGACACATGGAGATCTCCAAGATGACTAAAACAGTGTACTGTGGTGTGTCTGCTATATCAGCACTGGGTGACTGAGACAGTGCACTGTGGTGTGTCTGCTATATCAGCACTGGGTGACTGAGACAGCGCACTGTGGTGTGTCTGTGACAGCAG
>NW_006399822.1:1589382-1597136 GCF_000299155.1 Elephantulus edwardii
ACTGAGACAGCGCACTGTGCTGTCTGTGACAGCAGCACTGGGTGACCGAGACAGTGCACTGTGGTGTCTGTGACAGCAGCACTGGGTGACTGAGACAGTGCACTGTGGTGTCTGTGACAGCAGCACTGGGTGACTGAGATGTGCACTGTAGTCTCTGTGACAGAAGTGTTAGCTGATTAAATCATCTATTAACAATTGGCGCACATGGTGAGCAGAGCTCTTAGCCTCTTACCTGCAGAAAGGACAATATTTTGTATCTAGATCTGTTGATCTCTTGCCAGAGGAAACTAACTAGAGCCTCGAGGGCAAGATTTCAGTATTATCCCTGACTATCAGAATGGGGGTGAAGTAACTGTGAGCTTCTAGATGGGTCAAGTGGGAGAGAAGGGGTTTTACCTGCCACCACTATCCCAGAGAAATCCAACCCCAAGAACCTTTCGGCTTCAAAGCCACCAAATCTCAAGTGTCTTGCAAAAACACAAACACACAGATATGAGTTGTAAATTGGAACTTTATGATCTGGGGCCTTCTGAGAAGAAGACTGAACTGCCATGGAAATGGCCTGTGGAGGTGGCCTTGTCTCGCCAGCAATTCTAAGAGCCAGGTCCACCTGCCAGCTCAGAAATTCAACCCAGCCTCCTAAGATCTGCAAGCCAGAGGTGCAGGGAGGCACAGCTATGGCACCAGTTTGGTAAGAACCAGGCATGCTCTCCACAGCTTCCACCTTGAATATAAGTTGAGCATCTCTGCAAAGTCTCATCTGGAAATCCACCCCAAGCAGCCCTGAAGGACACAGTAGAACTAGGCTTTCATCTTTAAGGAAGGGTACCACTTCATCTTTCTCACGAGGGGCAGCTGGTGGGCTCAAATTAGCCAACAAATGCCTTGCCCATCACACCACCAGAGCTTATCTTGACCTGCTGAATCTTTGACCAAATCCTTAAGTCTTCTCAGGATCAGGTTCCATCACATTCCAGGCTTTGTCGTGAGGTGTGAGTGAGACTATGGCAAAGAGGGCATGCAGAGACCCTGGTACCAACAGACGTTCCTTGCTAACATGGACCTCACACGTCCACATGCCTCTAAGAGCAGTGAAGGGAGGGTGTGGGGTGTACTGTTCCACCTCCAAGCTCATTCTCACTTGCTGTGGCCTTGGGGAGACTCCAGGTAGAGGAAGTGAGAAGCAGAGGAAAACAAAATGATGCCTTGATGTGCTAGCAGCCTAGCAGCAAGGTCTGAGCTTAGCGTGGAGGTGATGATCTCCTCCAGGAAACTGGGACAGTGAGCCTTGGGGAGCATCATGGGCGCAGGAGTACTGAAACTCTGGTTTCACGTGATTCAGTAGCTCAGGACAGGGGCTGGGTCCTAACTGTGCCATCCCATCATCAAGACACACTCTGACGCCAGCTACACAGGGAATTTCCAGAAGGGTCTAGAGGCAGAAGTCAGGCGATCCACAGGCAGGTCCCATCCCTACATTCTTGCCAGTGCTGTGATCTTACACGTCCTTTAGTTAGAGACTTCATTTTCTCATTTGTAAAATGAGGCTAAATCATCAGATGTAAGACTGTTGAAGGTGGTGTTGTTGTCAGGTGCCCTGAGTCAACGACAACTCCGATGACCCAGGGGCGACAGATCTGAACTCTGCCCCCTCCTGTGCGGTCTGCAGGATTTCCACCTGGAGCCCATCATTACAGTCACTGTAGTAATCCGGCTTGTTGGGACCTTCCTCTCTTCCTTTGGCCGTCCGCTTTCCCCAGCATTGACAGCCTTTTCCAAGGACTGGCCTCTCTGACCACATACCCAAAGTATGTGAGATGAAGAGAGGAAACTGAAATGACTCATTAGAACCACTTAGATCTGGTTGGCAAGTAGCAGACACACAAATGTCATTATATGTTGATGGTAACAATTAATTCTGGAGCCCCTCAAATGGAGATGTTTTATTGAGGGAGGAGAAAGAGAGGGGAATGGATCCTTGTAGAGTTGTTTTAAGTGGGGATCATTGTCCACATGATCTCGTGTATATGATGGATTTGATGGACCAGATCTTTGTCATCAGAGAGGATCAGGACAGAGAGGAACACAGTGGACAGACACAGTGACACAACAATGGATTTAAGCACAGCAGAGACTGACGGTGGTGTGGGACCGGGAGTGGGGTCATGATGAGTGGGAATTGATGCAGTGGCACCTGACAACAATTGCAGCTTTTGAAACAGCATTTCTGGAGCGTCTGGAACGCTCTCTGCAGCCCCAAGTCCTGGCTGACTGGACCATGTGTTGTTCATTAAAATCCAGAACACGGGGTCTCCTCACAAGTGACCTCTTGCATTTCCAAAACACTAGCTCATCTTTCAAGTGCTCTTGTCCTCTGCCTCATGCCGGACGGCCCCCAGTGCCATGAGGAACAGCCCTCAGCTGCCCAGACATGTCGGTGTCCCCACAAGAGCAGGATGCCCCCAGGACCTGTGACCTGGTCCTGCTGGGAAATGGCCTTGCCACCCTGAAGTACTGCAGCGGAACCTCCCTGAACAGGAGCCCCGAGAGCTCTGGTACTACGTCAGCTTGGGTTTGTAGACGAGCACATCTCCACTGATTACCTGCCCCTGACTTCTCAGATAAGAAGTTTTTCCCAGATCGACAATTTATGGCAACTCTGCATTGAACAAGCCTGTGGGCACCATTTTCCCTACATCACACACTCACTTGGTGTCTCTATGTCCTGTTAAGGGAGCTCTGGTGGCCAAGTGGCAAGAAGCTGCACTGCAATGCTGAAGGCATGAAGTAGGCCACCAGATGTTCCACAGGAGGATGGGCAATCTGAAAACCCACCAGAGTGTCAGCTACGAGCCAGTTCTGACGAGACTGTACACAACAACAACAACATGATGTCCCAATTTGGTTGTTCTCACTGTATTTTGCTTTCCCCAGTATGTTGTTGCATAGACAGCAGTTATCATGTCAACATAACTTCTATGTGCATTGGGGGAAAAAACAAGCAAAACTACGTGATTTGTTCGGTTTCAACCCTTACTCTCTTGCTGTGGGTCTGGAGCTGAGCCTTGAGGTCTGCTTAGATCTTGGTGGAAATGCAAATTCTCAGCAGATGTAAATGGAATGAACCAGTCCCAAAGGCCCTACCCTCACCACCTCAGGGATTCTGCCTCATAGGGAGCTGGTATTTTTAATACTGAAGAATTTTCTGTTCAGACTGGCACCGAGATGGCAGAAGGAGAAGAGGGTGAGAGAGAGATCTGAGAGAAGAGTGGCCTTCACCCCTTTAAATGATGTCCGTGGATACTAGATGCATTCCAGTCACCAAACAGTATTCACTCATCTTGATTGCATGTTTGATCATTCTCAGACTGCAAAAGTTGGCAGAGATCCTCAATTCCTTCATTTTTGGCATTAGTCATTGGCATGCATATCTGAGCAATCATTGTATGAAAAGGTCTTCCCTGCATGCTAGTGTAGTATCCTATGGGGAGCTCCAGTGGCCTAGCGGGTAAGGAGTTACACTGCTAACCAAAAGGCAGGCGGTTCCAACCCACCAGCTGCTCCACAGGACAAAGATGGACTATCTCCTCTATGCACTTTACATCCTCGGAACCTACTGGACGGTCAGCTATGAGATGATTATGACTCAACAGCACGTAACTACTACAGGATCTGATAACTTACAGCACTTATTTCAGGGGAGACCCTGGAATGCTCTTTTGACTACAAATGCAACGCCATTCTTCATTTCCTTTTTCATTTTGTCACAGAACAAAGCATATAATTTTCCGATTCAAAGTGGCCAATACCAGTCCATCTCAGCCCACTAACATCTTGAGTGCCTACTTTTATGTGTCCCATTTCATTCTGACAATTTCTAACTTTTCTACCTTTTGCTTGGTACATCCCATGCTCCAATCAGTCATTAATGGCAGTGTGCAGCTGTTTCTCCTTATATTTTGAGTCATTTCCAATCTGGAGGGCTCTTCTACCGGCGCCAAATCCAGTGTCTACAATAGAGGGACAGTGGTCCCCCCTCTCACCCTGGGGTGAGTCACTCATGGCCATCTTCCATCTGGTGCAGATGGCTGGAGTGTAGTGCCATGGACTGCGTGCTCCCCACCCTTCCTCTCTACCCAACCCTAGCACTGCCATTCCAACCCTTAGTGACGCCCGCCAGTTTTGGGGGCTGCATCTCTTCACTGGAGGAGATGGCCCATGTTTCTCCCAAGGAGTAACCGGGGGATTTGAACTGTTGACTTCTGGGTGAGTGGCACAGCACTACATTGGTAAAAGATATACTCATTAAACAAACTGTGCAAGAGTATCAGCAAGCGGGGGCTACAGAGATGGAGTGAGAGGGTTCCTGTCTCTTCTGGCTCTGCACCCTTGATGTGCCCCTCATCAAAGCAGAAGAGCGAATGTGGGGTCCATTCTGCCTTGCCCCCACCCCTAGGTGTGCCAGCAGCCCAGGTGTCAGAGAGACAGCCTTTCAGACACTTACTGAAAAGAAAGCCTTGAAGGCAATCCATGGTTATGGAGTGGATCCTGACTCTAGTGACTGTCGGACAGGAAGGAACTGGCCCACAGGGTCTCTGAGCTGTCACCTGGACGGCGGAGGGCTGTCTCAAGGGATGAAGCAGCAGCTCAGCACTTTAGCTACTGTGTCACCAGAATGCCTTCCGAAAGTAAAGAGCAAGGAAAGAAATGGTTCACCAGGACGGCTTTTCCTCTTCTCGTCCTCCCTCCCATCCTCCCTCCCCTCAGCCAGGCTGCTCTTTAGAGGCTAGGATGGTTAAACTTCAACTCAAATACTTTAGACATGTTCTCAGGAAAAAGTCCTTGGGGATAGACATCCTGCTGGCAAAGGTGAAGCATCAGAGAAAGAGGAAGGTCTTCAACAGGATTGACTGACACCCTGACGGGATGGGCAGGGTTCAGATCTGTTGCTCTCAGGGTCGCTATGGGTCCTAATCCTCTCAAAGGCACCTAGTAACTCTGTTCCAGGCTTTCTGGGGCCAGGGCTGAGGAATCTGAACTCTCTACCTTGGTACCCCAATTTTGCATACGCTCCCCAGAACGGCTGAGATGAAACCCGAGTTAGGATGCATTTTCCTGGTGCTCAAGACTGGCCTCACTGTTGCCCTCTCGTGGCAAGGACGAACTGCACTCGGATCCAAACCCCACTGACTTTGAGTCAAGGGTATCCAAGGCTGGGGTCTTCAAAGAAGCTGACTGCCGCCTCATCTTTCCCCTGCAGAGCAGCTGGGGGCCTTGAACCACCAATCTTAACAACAGCACATCCAGAGCCCCCTTCTGGGATGACCACCCATTAATGATTTCAAGTGGATGAAGATAAAACTGTACGTCAACAAGAACATGGCACCTTTCGGTTTTGCTACCTTATCCTAATTATTTTTTGTCCCAGACACTATCCTATGGATGGCTGGGTGTTGTGAAATGAGTTGGCTCTGAGCCATAGTGACCCACACATGCAGAATGGTACGCCCCTCAGTCCAGCATGTCCTTGTGCCTGGTGCCATGCCTGACTCTACTGCTGCAGGCACTGTGCCAACCCATGCAGGGAAGGTCTTCCTCACTGATGGCCCTCTGCTTTATCAACCGGGATGTCGTTCTCTAGGCATGGACATGTCCTGATCATAGCGCAAAGTTATGAGATGAAGTCTTGCCATCCTTGCCTCCAAGAAGCCCTCTGGCTGCACTTCTTCTAGGACAGATTTGTTTATTCTTCTGGCAGTCCCTGGCATATCCAATTCTCTTTGCGACCACCACAGAAAGGCAAATTGTCAGCAGGGCTGGGACCATAACACAGGAGTCTGACGTCTGGTGAGAGACAGGCTCTGGGCTGTGCTGTCCCAGGCAGTGGATTTACTCTGTTCCAGTATCCACAGATGCTGGACCCAGCATGGACCCAATGGTGCTGGGCGTCCGATGGTGCTGGGCACTCAGTGGTGGGGGGAGATCTGCCTCGTGTGTAAATGGACATGAGACTGCCCTCAATTATGGAAGACAGAACACAGTCAACCACAAAGGTGTTTCCCTAGGGAGAAGTAGGAGCTCTGAAGTGGGACCTGGGACATTGACTTCCCAGGAGACAGAAAGAGACAGAGATAGAGAAAGAGACAGAGATAGGGAGAGAGGAATGTCTCATAATATTCCATTAAGAGAACTTACAATCCAAGGCTTATTGGGGAATATTTTTAAATCTCTCTTCAACAAACGAAGCTCTGGGAGCCTAGCTGTAAGGAGTTGCTCTGGAATTCCAAAGGCACACAGTTCTAATCCACAGCCACTCTGAAGAAGAAAGATGGGTAATCTCTTACAGCCTCTGGAAATCTGGAGGATCAGCTATGAATTGGTTTTGACTTGACAGTATAACAACACAAACAACTCTTTAACAAGACAGATGACACAATCACTACCACAGAGGGCTGGAGCAAAGCAGACACTACAGCACAGGATAGGGCAGGACTCATGGAAGATTCAACAGCACCTGACAACACAAGCAGGACCCAGGCTGTCTAGGTCCTATGTCTGCAGCTGTGTGGGGACCTGTGGAGAGCGGATGTTGGGAATTCTCAATGGCACTGGGTGTAGGGAACCCAACAGGAGGACAGTGATTGCCTTCACAGTGGACAGACAGCAGGGAGGACGAGGGGCGAGGATGCTGGGTCCATTCATTCACTCACTCACCCACCATGCACCTGCTGAGCACAGGGGTCCTGGTCTCTAACTAGAGATGTGATGACAGCCCCTTCCTCAGGAAGCAGGGGATACCAAAAATGGACAAACGAGCAGAGAACTTGCCACATGCACAGGGGCAGAGCTGTGAGGGACGTGGAGCCCAGGAGTGACCTGTGGTGGTATGTAAAGTGTTACGGTGCTAATTACAAGGCTGGGAGTTCTAATCTCTCCGAAGTTGGAAGATGGACTCTCTTCTCCAGTGAAGATTTACAGCCTCAGGAACTGGAGGGGGGCAGTCACCCTGAGTTGGAACTGATTTGATGACAGTGAGTTTGGGATCTCTGACCAGATAACACTTGAGGGAAAGTGCTGAAGGAAGAGAGGGGCCAGGCCCCGATGGGAATCATGGAGTTTTTGCACCTGGGGGTACCTGGTACCTGGTGGCACAGTGGTTAAGGCACCTGGCTGCTAACTGAAAGGCCAGCACTTTGATGTGTAAGAGATGAGGTCATCCGCGTCCATGACAATGGCTGCCCTAGAAGCCTGGGCAGTTCCATCCTGCCCCACAGGGTGGCTCTGAGTCGAACCTGCAGGTTTGGTGCTTGGGAGAAACCCCTGGTAGTGCAGAGAGTTAAGTGAAAGCTGTGAACCTCAGCTTTTGGGCAAGTCTACCCTGAGGTGACTGTTTGCACTCTTCCTGGATGATACCTTTGACATCCTCCCACAACTCATCTGGTCCAAAATGGACGTCAGAAGAGACTCTGAAGATTGCACTGGAGCGTAGAGAAGCCAAAGCACAAGGAAGAATTCAAGATACCAAAGAGCTGAACAGAAGATTCCAAAAGGCTGCTCGGAATGTCAAAGCAAAATATTACAATGAAATGGGCGAGGAGCTAGAGTTGGAAAATCAAAAAGGCCGAACTCGCTCAGCATTTCTTAAGCTCAAGGAACTGAAGAACAAATTCAAACCTAGAGTTGCTGTAATCAAGGATGCTTTGGACAGAATATTGAATGATCCAGGAAGTATTAAAAGAAGATGGAAGGAATAT
>NW_006399822.1:1598536-1608625 GCF_000299155.1 Elephantulus edwardii
GTGACTGGGGTAATCGGGATGGGTGTGTCAGAGGCAGTGCGGTTGGCGCAGGATAGAGCAGGATATGCTGTTGTGCATAGGGTCGCTATGAGTCGAAAACAACTCGACGGCACATAACAACAACAACCACCACCCTGAGGTGACATGCAAGTAAAGACTGACCATGCACTTCTGAAAACCAGCTGTAAAGACGCTAGGGGCCTCACTCTCCACTAGTCAGACATGGGGTTCAGAGTCAGAGGGTAGAAGTGATCTTCCTTTCCCTTTTATGAAGGGCTCTGGTGGCCCAGTGGGTAAGGAATTGCACCACCAATCAATCCAAAGGCAGGAAGTTCAAATACACCAAGTGCTTCACGGGGGAAGGAGGGGCAATCTCCTGTGTGATTTACTGCCTCGGCACAGCTGCGCAGGGGCAGTCCTGAGTCAGTTCCCATTTCACAGCACACACAGCAGTGTTTTTGGTTTGTACGCTCACTGCAGCCTTGGGGTGGGGACAGGAATTCAGGGTTTGAGGCTCTCAGGCTCCCCCTGCACCATCTTTCTGCTGCTGGATCACCCACTCATCACCTCCTTGGCTGTGACCAGTAGTGTATTCTGTCCTTCCCCATAGACTTAAGCAAAATACAAGCCCCTGAACTGGTGTCTCTGGGGTCACTCAGATGACAGCCTCAGCAGGAGGCCAGCAGGTGAGATGAAACTGCAGGACACAGAGGATGCGGTGTCTGGTTTGTGTCTGTCACTGCTGCTGTCCCCAGGCCTGCGAGGAACCTGGAGCACAACTAGTAGGTGCCTGGGACTCTGAGGACTCGATGGGTCAGACCCCAGCTAGAGGCCATGCTGGCCGGAAAGTCCCCATGAGAATAATCACAGCGGAGCAGTGGGAAAACCACATAAACGGTGGACATGGGGTTTATGAGGAATGGCCAGTCAACCCGCAGTGCCCTGAGATAAGAGGCCATCAGAGGGCAGAGTGGGGTCACCGGGGTCCTCTCTGGTCAAGACGTGGCGGTCCCAGGGGAGGTGTGGGAAGCCAGGCTGCCCGCCCCTCCCACACCCTTCTCCATTCCAGCCTCTTAGGATCAAGGAATGGCGCCCCATCACTGGAACTCACATAAGATGTCCCGCCCTCTAGCTCCTCTGGGGACACCAAGGGACATCATTGGCTTTTACTGAGATTTGAGTGGAAGTTTACAAAGTGAACTGGTTTCCTGTTCAACCCTCAGTGCGCCTTTTGGTTTGTAACACTGATTAAACTATCTACAAGGCAGACTCACTCCTCCCACTTCCTCCCTGTGACTCTGGTCTCCAGTCATCCTCCAACCCCACTCCTTCCTGCCTTCTGAGATCTACATGCTGCCTTTGACCTCATATGGCTGATTGTTCCGGGGAACAAGTGCCTCCCCAATGTGACTATTCATCTTCTAGGTCTGTCTGTGATTTGGCTGAACTCTGAGTCGTGGTGGTGAGTTTTGCTCTAGGCCAAAGGGATGGCTGAGGACTGTAGCCTAAGGGCTTCACTAGTCTCTGCTAGACCAGCAAGCCTGGCTGTTTCTAGGCATCTGATTTTGCTCCACACTTTCTGTACACTCCATCCAAGACTTTGCACTGCGACCCCTTTTGGGGTGCTGTCTTCTGGGTGACTTGCATTTATGGTGAGGTCTGGCAGCAATCATGGCACAGTGTTACCATGATAGACCACAGGGCTGCACCTCAAAGACATGCCTAGAACAGGAAATGCAGAGACCCAGGGCCCGTGAGCTCCAGGCCCTGGTGGCATGGCGGTGATACAGCCCACCAGCCTCTCTGCGAGAGCAGGGAGAGACAGCCTGCAAATCTGTGAAGATTACAGCCTCAGCAGCCATGGAGGCAGCTCTCCTCTGGCCCACATGGTCAGCAGCAGTGGGTCTGGGGAGAGAGGAACCCTGGTGGAGCAGTGATTAAAGCACATGGATGCCAACTGAAAGGTCAGTGGTTCGAACCCAGCAGCTGCTCCACAGGAGAAAGAGGAGGCAGCTTGTTACTGCAAAGATTAACTTGCTCTCACTCACCGCTGTGGAGTCAGAAGCGACCCCTCGTTTGGCCATGAGTGGTCTTGGGAGGCTGTGAATCACATGGGAGAAGACTGCCCGACTCCCTCAGGAGCAGCAGCTGGTGGGACTCACCCACCAGAGAGGCTTGGTCTTCAGGCTGACAGCATTGTTCCCTAAGACTATTCCCCCACAGCTCCTTTCTGTAAATGTGGCAGCCTCAGAAGCCCTCCAGGAAACCCCGTGGGCTAGTTCTACTCTGTCCTAAGGGTGTCCTGGAGTCAGAATTGACCCAACGGTGGCAGACTGAGTGGGAGGGTGACCGGGGAGGGGCTGGGGGAGGAGCTGGGTTCTGGAGAGGAGCTAATTACTCAGAAGTGGACAGTGACCACTGCGTGAAGCACGGCCAATGCGGTAAGAGTTCATGAATTACACACATGTCTCACACTGGCTGAAATGGCAAAATGGTTACATTATTTCAGCACAAAAAATATGTAAGTAGCCATGACAGTAACGTGTAAAAAGATCCTTTAAAAACTGTACATGAAAGGGAGGTAAAGCAGAGCAGCGTCACTGTCACAGTGTGCAGCTCATGAGACAATCAGGAGATGAACAGAATCCTGGAGGCCGCCGTCTTGTCAACCGTGGCGTTGGCAGTTGCTCCACGTGGACGGGAAAGCAGGACAGTGGAGGAGGAAGACAGAAGAAATGACACCTTGGACAGGTCAGTGGGGGGAAGAGTACTGGATACACCATGGACTTTCAGCAGAACAGATTCGTCCTGGAAGTGCAGCCAGAGCGCTCCTTAGAAGCAAGATGGTAAAACGCAGTCTCACACACTTTGATCGGTTCTTGGAGAAAGACAACATGCTTCAAAGCAATTGTGTGCTGAACTTTCGTAAAAGGCGCCTTGGTGTGACGCACAGCCTGAAGACGAGCCCCCAGGTTGGGAGGCGCTCAGAACACAGCTGGGGAAGCGCTGCCTCCCCCAAGCGTGATCAAGAGGCTGCAGTGGTCGCCTCCGCTATGGGCTCACTCGGCAGTGATGGTGCGAACAGCGCAGGCCCCGCCAGGGTCTCCTCCTGCCATATGCAGGCTGCTGGGAGACGGCACAGACACCATGGTACCGAACAGCAACTCCATACGTGCAGTCATTGTGCTGATGAAAACATGGGGCCCAGTTCCCAGCCACTGGGCACACTGCTCAGAGAGTATTCCCTGAAGAGGGATGTCATCCTAGAAAGGTGGAGGGTCAGCACAGAGGGGAAGATGCTCCAGAAAATGGACTGACACACGGCTGCACCACGGGCTGGAGCGCGTCAGAGATGCTGAGGACGGTGCAGAACAGCACAGGCTGCAGGGCTGGCATGCAGAGGGCTGCTGGGTCACCTCAACTCAGGGACACTTAACAACCATGAGGGGCAGAAGAGTCCTGATGGTACAGTGGTTAAGCAAGTGCTCAGCTGGGAACCAGGAGGTTGATGGTTCGGGGCCACCCAACAGCTCTTCAGGACGAAGCTCTTTGGACCTGCTTCTGTCAAGTCTGGAGAACTCCCTGTGACTGCCCTACTGTATCACGAGAAGTAGATATGAGTCAGAATTAGCTCCATACACACCCAGAGCCAGGCCTTGAGCACAGACTCGTTGCCTCCAAGCCCTCACTCTTTCCAGCCCCCCAGTGTTCCCGGCTCTTCACACACGTGACCTCCACGTCTCATCAAGGGTCCCTGTGTACTGCAGGCAGGAGGCACTGCTTGCCATGAAGGTCCTGTGTGCTGGAAGGGAGCAGGTTTGAGGGACACCACTACAGAGCACGACAGAAGACCTTCCCTCTCTGTTAGTCCCAAGTTCAGGAGGAACAGAGAGGGCATGGCGTGGGTGGGACGCTGGGGGGCCTTGGTGGGCATTGTCCAGCCCCGTGGTGATGTCCTGAGCAGAGGGTCTAAGGGAAACAAGCTAAGGAAACGAGAGGCCGGGGAAAGTCCTTCCTTCACAGGGTGGCCGCGCAGGCGGTAGCCCCGCTGGGAAGCAAGGCCTTCTATTTCAGGGAAAACGGTACAAAAATAGGGCGCACATGGAATTCTCTTCCCCCACAGTGCACCGCGGGAGGAGGGCCAGGGTCACGCTGCCTGGTGACCCTTGGCTTGGGGGGACTTCCACAGACACCCACAGGAAACGCCTCTTCAAACGCAGCCACATCCAGCCCCCGACACACCAGGTGACCTCAGAGCAAAGTGCCAAGAATGCACAGGGGGCTGTCTTGGGCCTTTTCACTTGTTTTTCTTATTGCAGCACCCACACCACCTCACTTTTCTCAAAGGAAATGAAATGCAGGACATCAAGGCACTGGCTTGCCCAAGGTCACGGGCACAATGGTGGCGGCTGCTTATCCAAAGGAGTCGGATGGCGTATCTCTTTCCAACTTTAGAGCCAGCATTTAACACCGCCCCCAGCCCTACGTCCAGGTCAGCTGACCCCAACACAATTATTCTGAAAGTATGCCAACTTCAAGTGCATCACGGTCTTTGTGAGTTCTGTTCCAGACAGGATCTGCTGGGAGTTGAAGAATTAAATTAGCTCTGCTCCTCAATTAGCAAGGTGAAGGGATGGAGTATTGTTGAGATTCTGGGGAGAAACAATGGCAGGGTCAAACTGAGAAATTAGTGGAGCTCTGGCAAGAGTACTACCAGCAACACTGAAAGCCAAGTGGCCACCTCTTTGCAGTCAGTTTGTACGGTGGGACTTGCTTGTTTGTTTGCTGTGGGGCAGAAATTCCCAATCCCAGCAGTGACCCAGGCTTGATAGGTTTCAGCAGAGCTTCAGACTTAGAGAGACTAGGAAGAAAGACCTGACAATCAATTATGAAAATTCTAATTGTTAGGTGCCCCTGAGGCAAATAAAATTCAGCGACCCCAAAAACAACAGATCTGAACCCCTCCATGTCCTGCCCCATCCTCACATCTCTGCCATGCTCAAACCCATCGCTACAGTTACTGTATCAACCCACGTTAGTGGGGGCCTTCCTGTCTTTCTCAGACCTCAAAGGAGGTCTTGCTCCACTTTCCTGCTTGTTGTCTCATTCCAGGAACAAGTCCTTCCTGACAAGAGGCCCACAGTATGTGAGACCAAGTTTCACTAAGAGCACCCTGGTTGCACTCCATCCAAGACAGACTTGTTTGGTTTTTGGCAGTCCATGGGCTAGCCAGTACTCTTCTCCAACACCACAATCCAAAGGCATGGATTCTTCTGTCGTCCTTATTCACTGTCCAGCTTTCAGGTACACTGGAAGCAACTGAAAATACTCAGATCAAGAACACCATAGTATTTAAACTAATACCTTTGCTCTTTAGCAGAGACAAATGCCAGACTCTCTAGAATAATGTTAGAGAGCAATAACAGAGGCAGACATCCTTGGTTTGTTCCTGCTCTTGGTGTAAAGTTAGACATTAGCTCTCAATCATTTATAGATATCTTTTATCAGTTTAGAGGAAATTCCTTTCACTTCTAGTTTGCAAAGAATGTTTACCAGGAATGGATGACAAGTTTATCAAATACTTTCCCCTCATCTTCTGAGATGATGGCTATATGTATTTATGAATAGATAGATTTGTTGTTGTTGTTGTTAATAGAATTTCTTTTGACCGTCAAGTCAACCATGCTCATTGAGGATAGAAAGCACTTGGTCTGGATGTAGAATCTTCCAGATATATTATTGCATTAAATATGTTAAAGCTTCCTTTAGACTTTCTACGTCTACAATATCGAGGAAGGTCTGGTGGCATAGTCTGTTGGGAGTTTCATCCCTAATCCAAAGGCAATGCCCTTTGGGGGGGTTCCAATCCACATGTTAACCTGCGATTAGAATGCTTTTATTTGGGTTGGGATGCATCTATGGGCACAGTGTAGAAATAAACACTTCAGCACAGTGTTAGAAAGAAACACTCATATCATCCTACAAGAACTGACTATTGACTATGCACACTCTCAATCTGTGAAATCAAAACACTGAAGTAGTACGTGTTATCCTAAATGTTTAGTTGCAGGGGAGGGGAGGCTTTTCCAGAGAGTGAACAAGCTGAGGGGACCTGCTTAAAATAAGCATTTCTTAGGGATTTACACAAATGTTTAGTTTTCTGTGTTCATTTCCATGTCCTCTACTTTTACTCAAAGCAGGCATTCAAGAAACATTTGTCAAATGGGGAGTGGAAAGCCTACCCTCTTCTCCCAACACACCTCTTAAGGAAAACTATACTTGAGGCTTCAGAAAGTCTTCCAACTTGGCTTGAAGTTGGATCCATTTGTCTGGAAGGTTTTGTTGCTGATTCAGAGCTCTTAAAGATGCGCTGGAATGCCAGCTCTGGAGGAGGGAGTGGTTTCCATGGAAACACAGGTCTCTCTGACCTGATCCTTGCTCCAGGCTCATCTGAGTCATTCAGACTTGACCTCAGTGATTCACATGAAGGTCAGAGCTCCCAGGGGGTGGCCAGTCCATGCTTTGATCCCGATTCATGGTAATGAGGGTCCTGAAATGGGACATGGGTGGTTGTAGACTGACACTTCCCACAGAAAAAGGGGATGACAAGATTCACCTTCAGAATGACTTGGGGTTAGATCCTGTCTCCCACTTGTATGGATCTGATGTGTGGCCTGGCAGGTTAATCCAGCAGATTAATTACTTTTTGGAGAAGGCTGGTATAGAATAAAATCAGATGGCACATAGAAAGCTAGGATTCCAAATGTCAGGAGATAGAGCCCAGGTGAATTAGGCTCCCAACTGAAAGAAAGATCAACAGTTCAAATCCTACCGTTGCTCCTTGGGGAAAGGTGGGCTATCTCCTCCCACAAAGCTGTATCCTCTCAGACAGGCAACCGAGGTTCCCCATTAATCAGGGCCAACTCAGCAGCAGTGACTTTGCTTTTGGGTTTTGCTATCCTGGGAACAGAATGCTCCTGAAGTAAGAAGATGGGAAGACTTCATCTCAAGGTCCTTGGACATGTGGTCAGGAAGGACCAATTTCTGGAGAGGACATCATTCCTGGAGAAGTAGAAGGTCAGAGGGAAAATGAGAAGGTCCTCAATGAGAAGGACTGTCATGGTGACCATACCAAAGGCCGAGCTGATCACAGTGAGGTGAGGTTGGTACAAGGCTGAGCGGGGTTTTTTTAAGGCTGTGCATCTGACCACAATGAGATGGAGTCAAGTCCATAGCACCTAGCAACAGCATCGCAGAGGGGAGCCATCATCGTACTGTTTGAGGGTGGCTGGCATCTGTCTCCAAGCACGCCAGCCAGTGCAGAAACACCACGTGCTCATGTCCACTTCTCCAGCTCATGGAGGAGTAAACAGATGCTGGCACAGAAGCCATGTGCTGCACGATCTGCTTTCCCCAACTTGACAGCACCCTCCTCTTACCAGCCAATGAAGCAATGAGGTGCTGGGCATAGCCTTGAGAATCTAACTGTGCTTAGATCGGATGATGGGGGCACCCTCTGGTTTCCTTCCATATGGACAAGGGAATCCTCAAGGACTTTCTCCCCGTACTGAAGCATACCAGTCATGCTGCAATTCAATTACCTGAGATCACCAGTGGCTTGGGAAGGTCTAAACGGTTTAGAGTCTAACTGGGGGTCCAAACAATTTCAAGCTGGAAAGCTATCCAGGGTGCACACGGCACAGTCACTCCCTTAGAGCGTCCATTAAACCAGCCTAGTCACTGGCTGAGTAAGTCAATCACTGAGTCTTGGACTTTTCAAGACTTTGTTTTGTCAATGGCTATTAAGAGAATTAAGTTAATACCACCGTCCAAGATGGCTTCAGGGCTCCAACTACAGACAATTCTTAGGCTGTGAATCACTCTGCTAACTTAGCTGGCTTCTGCTGTCAGAACTGGATTGAAACACTGCAGACAGCTGAGGTAAGCTGATGAAGCCAGACAAATTTCTAGAAGATTCACCCACTCATCAGGCTTGTCTGCCAGTTTTTGATAGAATCCTTTGTTGTTCCATCTGAGTTGTAATATCAAAGACAATGTGCATTATGATACTTCACTATGAGCACTGGACAGTCCCCATCAAGTACCTGAAAACATCCTTCCTTTAATTCTGCAAGTAATGCGTACTTACTTTGTGAGTAATCTTTACCTTATTTGTAACTTCTGGTGATTCTGTCTGACATAGAGGACACAGAGAAGCTTGGAGGTCACCCACTCACTCAGAACCAAACAGCTGTCAAAGGGCAGAGGTAGGAATCATCCCCCAAGATGTCCTGCTGTCACAGGGCACTTGTTTGCTAACAATAAAGTTGATGGTTTGAATCCACCAGCTTCCCTGTGGGAGGAAGATGAGGCAAGCTGCTTCCATAAAGATTTGTGGGCTTGGAAATCCTATGGGCAGCTCTACTGTCCTGCAGGCCCACTGTGGGTTGGGATGAACTCCACAGCAGTGGGCTGCCCAGGGCTCTTGTTGTGACTTCAGCTACCTGGTGTGACTTGGTGTGACTGCACACCCAAGTGTCCATTCAAGATGACTTGCTTTGTCCTTCATCAGCTATCTCCATCCATCTGAGCCAACATTTATCTCATGTGGTTCGTGTCAGGCACTAGCTCTATTTCCCTCACGTTGGCTTTGGTGTAAAACATAAAGGATCATCTCAGAAAATAAACCTTTGGAGAACTGTCATTGGAGAGCTGACAGATCACTGGATCCAGGGGACTACCTCATTGGTTGCCTGAGATTCACTTCTGTTACCCAGCGTTCTGTTAAACTTTGTCAGTTGTTGTTATTGTATGCTGCTGAACTGATTCTAATTTATGTTGATGTTGTTCAGTTCCACTGAGATGAGTATCACTCATAGCAACCCAATGAATAACACATCTGAACCCTGTCCTATCCTGTGCTATCCCCATCATCTCTGACAGACATGAGTCCATCGCTGTGTCAGTCTATCTGCTTGAAGGTCTTCCTTTCTTTTGCCAACCCTCCACCTTTCCAAGCATGATGTCCTTTTCCGAGGAAAGGCCTCTCCTAATTTGAAGCGCTTGCTGTAGACGATCAAAGGCTACAGCCTTCTATAAGGATGGTATCCAACATCAAGAAGACAAAATTCCTCACCACTGGTCCAGTAGGCAACGTCTTGGTAGATGGTGTAAGATTGTAACTCTGTGAGACCGGGTAGAACTGTCCCAGAGGGTTTCTAAAGCTGTAAACGCTGATGGAAGCAGACAGCCTTCTCTTTCTCTCACAGAGCAGCTGGTGGGTTCAAACCATTAACTTTATGGTTAACAGCCAAGTGTTTAACTGTTGCATCATCAGACTCCTGTTAGCCTCATTAACCACCTCCTGGTGTCTCAGGATGCAACATGGAGCTCTAGCCATGTTTCCTACACTCACGGCAGCAGGAGGGAGAAAGGTACTTTCTCAGGACTCTCTCCCGGATGTCTACTCAACAATCCCCTTGCATTGATAGGCCAGCCCTAGCTGCAAGGAAGGCTGGCCTGCCTTGGACTACCACAGACTTTCAGTTGAGCACAATGTCTCAAAAAAATGGGTTCTAGCACTAAGTGAATTCCCTCAGATAAGAGCTAGAATCAATCTTTAAATGTCAGTGGAGGAAGTGGAACCAGGGTGCTCCTCAGAGGCAAGGATGGTGAAACTTCATCTTTTATACTTTGGGCAAGTGGTCAGGAGGGGCCAGACTTTGGAAACAGACACAATGCTGGGAAAGGTGGAAGGTCAGAGAAAAAGAGGAAGACCCTCAACGAGGGTCTTCAACTGACACAGTGAGACAACAATGGCCTTCAGCATGTGATCATAAGGATAAATGTTCAGATCTGCTGTGCCTTGGTTTGATAGAAGTCAGAGAGGGCTCTAGGGGACTAACGACAACTCAAATCTCAGTGGTTTAGTACAGTCTGTTACTATATTTTACTCCAGCCCAGCACTGCACAACCCAGCACAGCCCTGCCCTGCACAACACAGAGCAGCACAGCACAGCGCAGCGCAGCACAGCACAGCACAGCGCAGTCCAGCACTGCACAGCACTGCACAGCCCAGTCCAGCACGGC
>NW_006399822.1:1609293-1626544 GCF_000299155.1 Elephantulus edwardii
GCCCTGCCCTGCCCTGCCCTGCCCTGCCCTGCCCAGCACAGCACAGCACAGCACAGCACAGCACAGCACAGCACAGCACAGGGTGAAGGTTGAGGCATGGGGAGTGGTGCTTTCTTCCATCTCCCACCCAGTCACTCAGGGACCCAGGTGTCTTCCCACTGTGGTTCCATCTTTCTAGACCCACTGGGACAAATGTCATTGGCTGGGCAGGACAATGATGATTGGGCCTGGAGGGCTTGTCCACTGTCACTCATCTGTCATTGGTCAGAATTCAGTCACATGATCCCAAAGCACAATACAGCGGGGAAACATAGTCTATGTCCCCAACAAGCTGAGAGGAGTCTGGGCAATGGAGAACCCCAGTGGACTGTTGGGAAACATGGTGGCTATGAGGTGGACCATGACCAGGTAAGCAGAAGCAACTGGGATTCAAGGCCAGGCATTTGAAAGAGGATTGTTCGCATCTGAGTTAGCTGCCCCAAGGGTTCGGATCCAGGGCTCTCTGAGATGCTGGAATTCAGCCTCATCTCTCCTGAGATTAGAAAGCTCCGCCCCGGAAGCATGGAGACTGAATCTGCCTTCCAGACCAACTTCCCGAAGGATCCAATTAGGGAGCTCAGGAGACGGGCTGGGCGGCACAGCCTCCCCTCTGTGACCTGAATAGGTCATTTGTGGCTCAAATGACAGACAAATGCAATAATTGGGTCTATTTAGTAAAGGAGGGTGAGAGGTCAGGCTAGGGGTCCAGCCAGCTCCTGTTACCCGCCTGGTGGCCACTCGAGCTTGGCGAAAGTTAGTGTTTTTACAATAAGTGGGCGACGGCCACTGATGACCCCAGCCCTACCGCTGGCTATCTCCTGGAGCTTTGAGGGTCTGTGCTCAGGGATATGGTTTGCAGGAGGTTACCCCCTAGCTTCCAGGTCCTGGGGGAAGGGCTGTGTCCTTAAAAGACCCTGTGCTGAGACACTTCTGTTCTGAGGAGCATTGACATCTTCAGACCACAGGCAGGGCCTTCCCTCACTCTCCTCCTTCTTTGCCCCACCTCCCAACGGGATTAACTTTATTTGAACCTAAAGCAGATGATCCGCGATGGGAGGACTTGGTGAGGGTCCCCTGCACCAAGGATGTTGGGAGCAGGATTTTCCTGCCATACCAGGTGACTGCTGGGTAGTAGTGTTTTGTAATTTTCTTTGTGTAGTTCTTTTGTGTCTCTAGTTACATTTGTTTCTAAGTATTTCATCTTGTGATTAGCTATTGGACCTGTTTTCCTTAGCTCGGTTTTTACATTCTCTATGTCATTATAGAGAAATCCAACTAATTTTTGTATGTTGCTCTTGTATCCTGCAACTTTTTGGAATTGGTCAACTACATCCAATAGTTTAACTGCTGAATCTTTAGGGGTTTCTAAGTATACTATCAAATCATCTGCAAATAGAGATAGTTTTACCATACCCTGGCCATCCGGATACCTCCTGTTTCCTTCTCCTGTCTTACTGCTCTCGCTAAGCCTTCCAACACAGTATGGAAGGGGAGAGGTGATGATGTGCACCCTTGCCTCACTTCTGTTCTCAAGGAGGAGGTGAAAGTTCTAAATCTTAGGAGAAATTTACTCATTTTTCTCTCAGAAGCAGTTGGTGGATTCAAACCATTTGCCTTGCGACTGGCAGCACAATTTCTTACCACTAGGCCACCAGGGCTCCGTGTGTGTGTGTGTGTGTGTGTGTGTGTGTGTGTGTGTGTGTTAGCACCTTAGATGTCTTGGAAGGCCGGATTCAGGAAGGACATCTCACAGGAGCCCTGGCAGAGGGCATGCTACCTACCCGGAGGAACTGACCAGAAGCTGCGGCATCTCACCGAGTGCCCACTGGCTTTGCTCCAGTTCAACCAGTGGGGGAAGAGAATCTATATGCAGAGCAGAAGGCACCAAGCCCCTTGCCAGCAGAACAGCCTATGGACCTGGGAGGTGAGGAGGTGGTACCCATACCTCCAGCTTCCTCCTTCAAGTCAGGAGGTCAGACAAACCAAACCCACGGCCTTCACATCACTTCCAACTCCTGGTGACCCTCTACCAGGTGTCCAAGGCTGGAGATCTTTATTGGAGGAGAATGCCCATTGTTCTCTCTCACAGCAGCTGGTGGATTCGAATTGTTAACCTTTAATTAAATGACTTGACAACGCACCATGTCCCCAGAGCTCCTTCAGAACTTAGACACCAATATCCACTGCAGCAACACTGTCTGTCCACAGTGGCCAGAAGTGGGAATGCTCATCAGCACCCACACAGTGGAGTGTCAGCCATCAGGAGAAGTGAAGGCCTCCTGTACGTCAAGCATGGATGGACCTTAAAACCACAATGTAAGTGAGACCAGTCAGAGTGGGACACAGTGTATGACTGACTGACAGGAACGATCTAGAAAGGGCAGCAGTATCCAGAGGAATATGAATCATGGTCACCAGAATCTAAAGCCAGGAAGACAGAGAGTTAAAACATACATACACACACATATAATCTATAAATATTATATAACTCATAGTAGATTATATTATATGATATATAGATGGAATGTTTATATAAAAAAGCATGGAATATCCCACGGACTGCCAAAAGAATAAACAGATATGTGCCGGAGAAGGTACAGTCAGAGTACTCTTTGGAGGCAAAGATGATAAAGCTTCATCTCACATCCTTTGGGCATCTTGTTAGGAGAGGCTAATGTTTGGAAAGGGACATCATGCTTGGAAAGGTGGAAGGTCAGCAAAGGAGAGGGAGATCCTCAATTAGATGGACTGACAAAGTGATTGCAGCAATGAATGAGTTTGAGTGTGTCTGAGATGATGAGGATGGCACAGGATAGAACAAGGTTCAGATCTGTTGTTCATAGAGTCGCTGTGAATTGTACTCAACTTGATGGCATCTAACAACATATATGTATGTAAGTATCTATCTATCTAGCTATCTATGTCATTCTGATGTAGGGCAATAAAGACACAAACTAGGACTCAGAAACTAAGCCTGATTTTACTCCTACGATTTCCTCAGAATCACAACCCCTTCTCCTTTTCCAGTGAATTTCACAACCCTAAACTCCACTGTGCACAGCTGTGGGGTTGGTACCAATGAGCACGTTTCTCAGGCTCTCTGGGCCTCAGCTTGCCTCTCTGTAAAACGGGGTGAGGGCTGGAATCAATGAAGGCACACACTATCAGGTGTGGGGCACTGTGGGATAATGTTCTTATTGTATGGATGATGTTCTAAGCATCTTCAGCACCGGGCGTGGTCCTTCTGTGTCAGGAAACCCCAGTATTGTTCCATCCAATCCTCCCTCTTTTCTTCCAGACTGGACTGAGCTGGGTTTCCTTGCTTAGTGAGATGCTCATGGCTGAGTAGAGGCATGCTGAAGCCAAGGCCTGGAGGAGCAGGGTTCTTCAGCTTGGTCTCTCAGGGAAAGTGACCGCACTGTTCCAGCACCATGGTGCTTTTCCCTGAGCAGCAGCCAGGAGCAGGGAGGTCAGAGAAGGCCTCCAACCCAACTTGGCAGATGGGCTGATACAGTGAGTGCTACAATGATCTCAAACACAGCGGCGATTGTGGGGGTGATGCAGGACTGGGCAGTGCCATGTTCTGCTCTGCGTGGGGTCACTGTGAGCTGGAATTAGCTCAGCAGCACCCTTTGATCTGGACAGAGCCCTAGGAGGGATCAAGTCATGTCCTCCTTGGCAAAAACAACTTCCCTGTTCATGAAAAAGAAGTTTCTAAAAGCTGTTTTTCTTTTTGAGTCCAAAGAGGACCCAGAACCCAGGACCCTCTCTGAGGCATGCCATTTGCAGAGTTAAAGAACGTGGGTGGGGTCAGGAAGGCCAGCCATCTTTAAGGAGTGTATATGAAAGACCTCTTCACTTTGGGTTTTGTAAAACTTATATTTTGCATTGGTAAAGCAGCCTTTTCAGCATCAGCATGAGTTAAAAATCTGTCAATCTATCTAACCTGCCTATCCTCATTTGTCAATCTGTCTGTCATCTGTCAGTGTGTCATTCCTTTGATGGCTGTCAATCTGTGTCATGATTTCATCATTAAAAATAGCTTCCCTAGTCATCAGCTTTGACACTCCCCACGTGGCTGAGGTAACCCTGAATTGGGGTGAGTATAAATGACTCCTGAGGACTGTAGTCAGTTTTGCCATCCCACTAGTTACATTGAGCAGCAATCTAAAGAAGTAACAGAGACCACTGTGTGTTCTCTGGCACTGAGGTTCTAGCCCCACTCACATCTACAGGAGAGCAGCAGTAGCTCCAGTGAAGACACTTCTTCAGCTCTTCAGAGACAAGAGACCACGCTGACTTGGGACTGCTGCCCCATGGAGCCAGAGCCAAGGGCCTTCACTAGAGGACTTGGGGGGGGGGGGTGTGAGGCCACAATTGGCAGAGCCAAGGGAACTGTATAACACTGACCTAAACCACAGGGCCAAAGGGTCTGTGAGCACGCTCGAGAAGCTGTCCTGACTGAGGAATTGTATCTGGCTGCCATCCTGAATTGTAATCTGTTAACTTCCCTGATGAACCTCAAAACCAGGAGTCTGGTTCTGTGAGTTCTGTGTGGCCACTGCCAGGATTCTTAACCAGTAGTACAGCAGCATGATTGGTATTTCAAATAGCACAAGGAGGTGCAGGAGGACACATATGACCACATGAGACTTCATTTCGTGCTGTGGATGTTGTTGACGGGGACAGTCCCTTCTTGTGGCATTAATGGACCAGGCTGTCTCCATGCCACCTACACCTCTTGCATATGTGATGATGCTGGAAGCTCTGCTATGGGCATTCCAAACACCAGCGCCTCCCGAGTCAGAAAGACTAGGAAGAAAGGCCTGGAGATCTGATCAAAGACTCTAACAATAGACGTGGACATGGTGGGGACTGTGAGGACAGGGCAGGATGGACTAGGGACTTGTTCTGCTGTTCACCAGGTTGCTATGAGTCAACTTCAACGAGCCTAACAACATCAACATCTATAAGAAATACGACACTATGATTTCAGTTACATGCACGTCACATGAACATGGTGACTGGATCCAAGTGTCTGTCTCCATCTGCGGGATGAGGCAATCAGCGAAGGGAGGGCCATGGTGAGCACAAAGCCAAGAAGCCACATCTTGAAGCCCCTCATCTCTCAGTCTGATGAGTCACTGCACTTTCTTCTGCGCTAGAATTTTTTCCTAAAGAGTCCCATGTTTCCGGCCCAAGGTCACGGAAGCCAATTAAAGTGCTTAAGCTGGTCCCTCACTCTTAACCCATTGCAAATCAGATTTAGTAATAATCTGATTTCAGATCTCTCTGAGTGGGGGATAGAAGGGGGAGAAACCTCTTTACTGTGAGATTTTGGTTTCGGTGCCTAATTAGGTTGGTTCCACCGTTATTGCGTTTTGAAAGTAAACCATGATTTCATAATGAACAGTGAAACCACAGACGAGATGGTGTTGTAATTGGAATCATTCCGATAAGCACGAAAGTCATACCAGATGCTCAGCTGGAAATGGAGGGACTGGGGGGATTCGATTCTGCGGCTGAACTGATGTTTGGGTTGTCCTCAATCTTCCAGGTCCACCCGCCTGGTTGCCTTTCCATGTGTGATTCAATCTTCAGTGGACATTTGAAACAGGAGCAGGAAGGGTGGATTGGATCAGACTATTTCCAGAATCCAACCTCTCCCTGCTGTGTATTTGGTTGGTCTCAGGGTGTGTGTTGGGGTCTCAGCGCACCCCTGCTCACCTCCATTTCTGGATACCACACTGGTGGAGATACAGTAGTGGTGGTTGTTAGGTGTTGTTAGTGGACTGCAGCTCGCAGCCACCCAGTGAGCAGCAGATCTGGACCTGCTCTGCCTGGCTCCCTCCTCATTTATATGACATGCTTGAGCCCATCACAGCCACAGTGTCAATCCATTTTGTGGAGGGTCTTCCTCTCTTTCTCTGACCCATCACCTTTCCCAGCATGCTGTCCTTTTCCAAGGACTGGCCTCTCCTGAAAACACGCCCAAAGTATGTGAGAAGTATTTTCACCAGCCTGCCTCTAAGGAGCACCCTGGCTGCACCTCCACCGAAACAGCTTTCTTTGTTCTTTTGGTGGTCCGTGGGGTACTAGATACTTCCCCCACCACCACCATTTAAAGGTATCTGGTCATTCTTAGTCATTGCCCAGTTTTCAGATACATAGAAAACAACTGAAAAATACCATGACATTTTATCAGGTGCGCCTTAATCTTTAAAGTGACATCCTTGCTTTTTAACACTATGGAGAGGCCCTTGGCACCAGAACTGTCCAACAGAATACATCTTTTGACTTACTGATGACAGTTACCATGGGTATTGATTGTGGATACAAGTAAAATTTACTTCAATCTTTTGATTGACAACTTCAGTCTTCTCTCCATCTATCATGATGCTGCCTAAGTTGTCCAGTGGTGAGGATTTTTGTTTTCTTATATTGAGATGTGATTCATATTGAAGACTGTAGTCTTCAGTCCTCTAAAACAAGAATTTCAAGTCCTCCTCACTTTCAGCAGGCAAGTTGTGTCATCTATATAGCAAAGGCTCTGGTTGAGTCTTCCTGTAATCCTAATGCCACATTCTTCTTCATAGTGTTTAGCCTCTCAAATGATTTGCTCAGCATACAGACGGAACAGGTGTGCAAAAAGAGTACAGGCCTGACACACACCTTTCCTGATTTAAACCACGCAGTGCTCCCTTGTTCTGTTCTGACAACAGCTTCTTGGTCCATGTATAGCTTTCTCATGAACACAGTTGAGTGTTCTGGGATTCCCAGTGTGTTCCCAAATCGTAGAAGGTGAGTTCTCCCTGAGAAAGATTCATGCCATCTGCCTGACCTTCCACCCCCAGCCTGGCAAAGACAGGGTCTTAATTATGAGGTTCTGGGGTGGACTTCCTTGACATCTATGTGGTCCCTCTTCAGGGGAATGCTTGCTTGTTCTAAGTGCTCAGAGAGCTTGGGAAAGACAGTGGAGGGCCTGCCTGGATAGCTGGGACTGCGGCAGGTGGTGAACACAGGAAGTGGGGTGCAGAGGTGGGTGTCAGGCTGCTGGCAGGGCTTCTTCTTGCTGCAAAGCACTGCCTGTCAGCCCCACAGGAATGCCACTGCCAGCAGACCCTCCACCTTCCCTCTCTCTTCCCTGTACCCACCTCCAGATCAGGAAGAACCATCACCCTTCCACCAAAAAGCAAAAAGAAAGACACTGTCAAATGTTTTCTAAAAAGAAACACATCACGTGTATCTAGCTTGATTTCTTGCCAATCAATTTAATAATTATTTAGCAGATTGCTGAGTCCCCTCCAACTCACAGCAACGTCGTATATAACTGACCAGGCGTGGCTGGTCCCACCACCCTCACAGTCGCCGCAGGGCTGACCCACTGGTGCAGCCACTGGCAGCCCAGCAAGCTGAGGGTCTCCACCATGCCTACCATCCCTACCTGCTTTAATCCGTTATCCTCACCCGGGGCTTTGACTGCCAGCACTCTGCTGGACACTCTCCACTGTGACCCGTGGACTTTTCTTTTCTCCAGCACTTTACTATAAGTGAAAGCTGACAGAACAAATTGGTTTCCCCTTCTACCACACATACTTGCTCTGGCATTTGAACATCATTTCCCGTTCCCACTCCTCCTTGCATAGCTCTTCCTGTCTTCTGAGCTTTGTCTCTAGGCAAATGCCACATTTTGGCTCTTAGGAGGTCGACCATTCGAAGGCATGCATGCCTCCCAGGTGGTGGAGTTCACTTCATAGTCCTGCCTACAGAGTGGCTGAAAGCTGGGCCATGGGGTGAGTTCAGTCCCAGGCTGGAAGAGCAACTGAGTCACTGCTTTAATGTTCCACCATCTCCATAGACCAGGGAGCCTGGGGTTTTTCCATGATTTTGTGCTTTATTCCACATCCCGCCCCCATCCAGAACCTTCTCTGGTGCTGCCTTTTGAAGCCAGGCACTGAGTCTGACCCTGACACCACGTCCTGATTTTAGAGCTATGGAGATAGCAGTTCATGTCAGGACGTTTGCACCACACTCTTCCTACTTCCCGCTTATGTGCCTCATCTCCATTCCTCCTCTGACCCACTAGTCCTTTGATTTTTCTCCACTCTTCTTCACTCTGGATGGAGAGAGACCTTAGCTCATTCTTATGTGGCTGCTCACAGGCTTTTAAGACTCTGGTGGCTACTAGCTGAGATAAGTGGACTTTACAACCAGCACTGATGTCCCCCAAGAGAATGGCCCTGAGTCTCCAAGGGTCCAACTGGCTTTCATGGTCTAATATTGTGGGTGTAGATCACCAGGTTTTCCATCCTAAACCACCTGGCTTTAGAACCTCCACGCAGACCTGTCCACCATGGGTGACCCTGCTGTGATCTGAAATCCTGGTTGTGGAGCCTCCACGCAGACCTGTCCACCATGGGTGATCCTGCTGCGATCTGAAATCCTGGTGCTGGAGTTCACAGTCCCACAGCCCCACATATGTCACTGCTGTGCAGTCAACTCACTCACTGGCTCTTTGGGGTGAGGGTCCTGGTGGGGACTGTACCCTGTCCAGCTCGGATATTCTAGGAGTTTGAGGAACTGTCAGTACAGATTAGGTCAGGGCTCGCACCACCGATGGTATCTTGCTGTCCTGCTCACTGCATTTGCAGTAAGTGCATATTATTTCATTACAAGAACAAATTATTATTATTGCTAAGCGTGGGGCAAAGGGGACCCGGAATTATTAAAACCATGCGCTCTGAGGGACGCCCGCTCCTGTGTGAAGACATCAGGCTGCTCCCCGGGCAGCCAGGACCCAGAAATCCGCTTCCAATTACCAATCGGCACTGACTAAATGCACCATAGCTGTCCTATCACATTTAAAGTGCACATCTACTTATGCTATTTAATTTAAAGTGATCTCCTTAATTTCCTCACGGTTTCCAAGGTTTCTGTTCTCTTTAACCGCTGGTCTGCAAATGCCCTCTTCTTTGATTGCCTCAAGTCAAATCCCACACTCGGTTCTCTGGTTGCTGTAGTGGGAGTTCTCAGCACTGGGTTTATTGTTAAGGTTCCAACCTCGAGGAATAAAAAGGATAACCACCTTTTGCATTTGAAGAGCACTGTGAGATACAGGGCTAGTTTTCAAACACAGAACACTGACAATGGCTGAGCGAGCTGCTGCAGGTGCCCAGCCAGGTGGAACATTCTAGATGCACCATCTGGAGCCCTTAGTCAAACCCCAGAGCTCCGGTGTTGGTTCTGACTCAGCAGCCCCACAGGACAGAGAACTGCCCCTCAGGGTTTCCACTGCTGTCATCTTTCCAGAGTAGACAGCCTCAGTTTTCTCCCACAGGAAGCTGGCAGACTGGAACTCCCTACATTTCACTTGAGCTCTGGTGGCCCAGTGGTAAGAAGCTGCACTGCAATCCTGAAGGCAGGTGGGAGAAAGATGGGCCGTCTTCTCCCCTCCCATGTGACTGCCTCTAAAAACCTGCTGGAGAGTCCACTATAGGTCTGTTCTGATTGAAAGGCACACACCATGTTTCAGTTGGAAGCTCTAGTGGCCTGGAGGGAAGGACGTGCACTGCCAAAGCAGAGGCATGTGGTTCAAAGCCACCAGGAGTTCTGCAGGAGCCAGGCAGTCTCCTCCAGCCTCATTTACTGTCTCTGAAAACCCACTGGGTACTCAGCTATGATTCAGATCCCATCTGATGGAGGTAACAGCAACAATATTTCACTTAGCATCACAGTACTTTAATAACTGTTAAATGGGACTATTGTAACAGTTACTACCTCTGTGAGGTTGTGAAGGGAAGAAAGAGTATCTATGGAAGTGTTTCAGTTTTTGGTGGGCATGGTAAGCAAATAATAATAATAATAATAATACTTTTTGTTGTTGTTCGAGGCCAAGCATGACTAATGGCAACCCTGTGAACAACAGATGTGAACTTGTCCTATTCCTGTGCCATTCTCACCACCTTCGACACAACTTAAGCACATGGCTACAGTCGCTGTGCAATCCATTTGGTTGAGGGTCCTTCGCTGACCTTTCAACTTTCCAAGCATGATGTCCCTCTCTAAGAAATTTGCCTCTTCTCCATCACAAAAGGACAAATAATGCACAGCACCACTGCTAAAAAGCAGGTCTGACATGAAGGTATGGGAGGTGAAGAGGATAAGCGTGGATAAATAATGATTACTGCACTGGAAAAGATCTGGAAAGGAAAGAACTGTCTGAAAGGGATATATGATTAGGCATTATACATACAACAACAGCCTAGAACAAGAGGAACAAGGACTGGGGATGGGAGGAGTTAGGTAATTGTGCAACAATGAATGTTTTTTCTTAAAAAGTGAACTTGGGGGAGGGAAGAAGAGATGGTAAAATGTGGAAATAAAATGAAAATTCTAACTTCTTTGTAAAAATCACAATTAAAATTTTATTGGTGGGAAAAAAAAGAAATTAGCCTCTCCTAGTAACATGCCCAAAGTATGAGAGACAAATCTTTGCCTCTAAGGAGCCCTCTGGCTGCACATTTTCCAACACCTATCTGGTTTTTCTGGCAATTCATGAGATATTCAACACTCTACTCCAATAATACTAATAATGTGATGGGAAGCTGGGGCAGTCACTGCGTGCCAGGCAGGCTGTGGTGGTGGTTAGATGCCTTGAGGTCAGCTCTGGCTCATAATGACCCTGCGTCCAGCAGAAGGAGGCACCGCCCAGTCCTGCTCCATTCTCACAATCTCTGTGGTTGTTAAGCCCATGGCTGCAATCACTGTATCAACCCATCCCATTGGCGATCCCCTCTTTTGCTGACTCCCTACTTTTCTACTGTCAAGGATCTCTTTAAAATTCTAAAGAGCAAGGCTATCAGTTTAAAGACTACAGTGAGCCTGACCATGCTGTGATATTTTCAGTTGCTTCCTAAAAGTTGGACAAGACTAAAGAAGAATCAATGCCTTTGAATCGTGGTGCTGGTGAAGAGTTTGCCAGCATGGCCAAGAGAACAAACAAGGCTGTTTTGGAGGAGGTGCAAGCAGGGCGCTCCTTAGAGGGAAGGACAGTGACATTTTTTCTCTGATACTTTTAGGCATGTTTTCAGGGAGAGTTAGTCTTTGGAAAAACACATCATGCTGGAAAATGTGAAGAGTCAAAGAAAAAGAGAAAGGCATTCAACAAGGTGGCCTGACACACCACAATGGACTCTGCATTTCAGAAATGGCGAGGAGGGTGCAGACAGGGCATGGTAATGTACTGTTCACAGGGTCGTAATGAGTCAGAGATTATGGCTTGATGGCAACTATTTCCCCAGTATTATGTCTTTTTCCAAGGACTTGCCCCTCCTAAGGGAGTCCTGGTGGTCTAGAGGATAGGAGTCATGCTGCTAAGTCCAAGTTTAAAATCACCAGCTGCTCTGCGGGAGAAGGATGGGCAGTCTCCTCCCATATGATTTACAGCCCCTGAAAACCTGCTGGAGAGTCAGCTAGGAGTTGGTTTCAACTCACTGGCACACAACAGCAGCCCCTTCTGACAACATGACCCCAGTATGTGAGACAAAGTCTCCCCCTTCTGGCTTCTGAGGGACACCCCACTTCTCCTGAGGGGTGAGCCTGCCCTCTGGGGCTTGGTTAACACATCATTTTGTTCCTTGGCCAGAGGATCGTTCTTGGCCAGGTCATCCACTGGCTTCAGAAGGGGCAGAGCCTCTCAGGTGGGGAGCTGGCGTGGCCATGGATTTGGGGAGACCTGTCTGATGGATATCCTACAGCTCTCACTGTTCTCCTGGAGCTCTTGACTCCCGAGCAGCCCCCCACACCCCCTTCACACCCAGTGAGGGAAAGCCATCGCCCCACCCCCCACAGCAGGCTCTCAGAACCTCCTCTTCCGAGGAAGGGGGCCTGGCCCACCCTTCCTCCGGTCACCAGCGGGTCAGTACTTGGAATCCACCAGGAAGTAGGCACTTGGGCTAACAAAAAAATGTCTAATATTTTTTACCAAATTTCAGGAAATCACAAATAACCAGTCCTGAGAAATTATTCTATTTTTTTTTCCACCAGGAAAGGAAATTTGAACACTTTAAAACATTTTTTTTAAGCCCAGAGGAACGGGAAAATAAATTAGGTGTCATCCACATTGTGGTATATTATCCACTGCTGTCAATGCCCAGGCCTGGTGACCCTGTAGGATCAAGCACAACTGTCCCATAGGCCGAGTTCGGCGAGTCTGTAAATCTTCACCTGAGAAAACCACCTCAGTCTTCTCCCACAGACCAGCTAGTGGCTTTGAATCACTGACCTTCTAGTTAGCAGTCCAATACAATATATACTGCACCGTCAGCAATCACGCTTTGATAGTTTATTTTGTTATTTGTTAACTGTGGAGTTTATTTCAGGCGGGGAGTTCTCATGTCCTAATCTGTAGGAATTGCACTGCTAACCCGAAGGCAGCACCTCCACCTCTCTGCTGGTTCGAGTCCACCAGCAGCTCTGAGGGAGGAAGATGGGCAGCCTCCTCCATGTGATTGACAGCTTCTGAAAACCCCGCTGGCTGGTCAGCTGGGAGTTGGTCCTGCCTGTCTTCACAACAATGAGTTTGAGAGTGTATTTTTGTGGCTATTTGCATGATGGTTATAAGGAATGTGGGAAAGTTATTATATACACATCTTGATAATTGAGAGCAACAGGATGGGAAAACTCCAGAGCGTGACTCTGTAAAGGACACATCACATAAAGGAGAAGGAGAGGAAGAGGGAGATAGAGAGAGAGAGGAAGAGGGAGAGGGAGAGAGAACAGACGGACAGTTACCACCCTGTTTAGGGGATGAAAGTTACTGTGGCAAGATTTGTCCTTCAGTTCCTTCTCACATCCTCCCAAAGTTCCCTAAGAAAGAGTTATTCTACTCACACTGGGAACTGAGCAGTTACAATGAAGCACGGTTCCAAAAAGAAAATGCTCATCAACTGAGGGGATGGGGGAGAGATTAGCAGGTGATCTTGGCAGAGAGGGCAGAAAGGCTTCAAATGCTCCCCAAAATGCAAATGTAAGCCTTCTCACTTTATTCATTCTCGAAAATGGGAAGGGCTGGCTGTCCCGGCTTGCTCATTGCACACCCGAGCCACACAGTGCCCATGTCCTTTGGACTTTTTGTCCCTCTCTCACTGTGGCTGGCTGGTTCTAAAGCCTGTGTGTGGTGTGGTCCCCACAGAGCAGGGACAGCGCCAGCCACACAAACAACTCCTCATTTTGTCGGGAAATTGAAATGCCTGCAGTTGGCTTCAGGATGGTTTACAGAAGGATGACAAAGTAAGATTACCACAGACCTGCCTTACAGAAGGTTCCAGAAAGAGGCTCAGCCGCTCGTCCCACGGCCGGTGGTGTCTGCAGTGAGAAGGCCTGGATGCCCCCGTCCAGACTTGCCCCTTGCCACCCCCAGATCCTGTGGTCTAAACGGCGTCGAGTGTGGATGATGGACACGGGGGTCAGTGAAAAGGCCAGCAGCACCACCGAGCTCACGCAAGGCTCTGGGCCCAGACCAGTAAACAAGACGTCTCTCAAAGGTCACCTCTCCAGGCCCTGGCTCCTGCGGAGGAAGCTACACTCATTTTTCAGGCTGTAAATGCCAGCAGAAAACGCACTGAGTCACCGGGTGCTCCAGGGCCAGCCCCGCCCAGCTCCAGCCACTTCCTTGCCAAATAAAGATGCTGTCTTCCCCCTGCCCCGCCTGAACCTGGAATAGGCCTTGAGTAACCTCTGCTCACTGCTCTTGGGATGCAGGCCAGGACAGTTCCCAGCTGACCATCCCTGTCCCCAGTGGGATGTTTGCACTGCCTTCTTCTCTTTGGAAGTCTAGGAGCTCCTTCCTGCCAAACTGGGGGCCACAGGATGCGAGCTTTGCATTGGGAAAGACCACAGTGGGCTTCTCTTATGCTTTATTATATTTTTAAAAATAAACAAAAAAATTAATAGAACAATTCTGTAAAATACTCTATGACATGGGAGAATCTAGAAAGCATTATGCTGAGTGAACTCACTCAGTCTTACTGGATAAATACTGTACTGTGGTAAAAATAAAAGGATAACTAGTAGGATATGTATGAATATAAAAAGGGGAAGGGAAAAGGGAGTGGGAAGGGGAAGGGGTAGAAATCACTAGGATACCAGAGTTCAGCGGGTGATGGGGATGAAAGAACAAGAGAGGTTCAATGAAGACTCAGGAAGAAAGGGTATGAGGACTTAAGGAGGGAGAGTAAAGGGGTGGGGATGGGGGGATAATCATGAGGTCGCATGGTTTGATGGGGGAGGGGTGGAGGAGATCCAATGTGAGGGGTAACGTATATGAACTTTGTAGGTAACACAGTGTAAAATTTAAAAAAAAATAAATTGCAAGAAGCAATTTTTTTTAATTAGAGGGGAAAAAAGATACTCTTATATTGACTCCAAACCGAAAAAAAAAGAGAAGAAAATAAAATTGCCTCTTTTGATATAGATTTAAAAAAATCTCTAACAAAATAATATGAAATGGATCTTATATACCTTCTATTTTTCTTCTGGTTTTACAATAAAAGTCTTATGCACTATTTGTCCTTATGAGACACCATGTGTGGAAATGATCGTATAGACACAACATGAACAAAGTGTATACAGTGTGAGACATAGTGTATACAAATTTTGTATGCAAATCAATGTAAAACAATTTTTTAAAAAAGGAATAAAAATATTCTAGAGGGGAAACGGAGGAGGGAAGAGAACTGAGGGTGGGGAGAGTGATATCATGAGTTTGGTGCGTGGAGGTGGGGAAGTGAAGAAATTAGGAAAAATCCAGGGAGGTCAGAATAATTATATACCATGAACAACTGAGACAGAGCCTCAAAGTTCAAGGTTGGTATAATATTCCAAAGAATTAGCTGTAAACTGGGGCCTTAACTTGTGAGAAGCCAAGGAAAAAAACACAAAACCCACAACCCCAAACAAACAAATAAAACCCACCAAAAGGAAAACACAACCACAAACAAAAAAACCCACCAAAAGGGTGGAGATAATACTAAGCACAGTCAATTGTAATTAATTATGTGGAATACAAGTGGATATGAATGATTGTATAAAACACAATGTAGATGACAGAGTGTATAGAGCACAGTGTACGTGAATGAAGTACAAAGTATGCAACTTTTTGTATGCAACTAAATAAACGAAACCCCGATGCTGTTGAGTCAACCCTCCTCTGGCGTCCAAGGCTGAAGATCTTCACAGAAGATGCTGCTTTTCCTTCTCACATAGCAGCAGGTGGATAAGAACCACTGATGTTTTGGTTAGCAGTCCCACAGACTGTGCAGCACAGAGCATGCTGTCTAGAGAGCTCCTAGTCGAAGCATCTTGCATTCGTGTGTCCCACGTGCTGCACTGATTAATGAACACTACTAACAGAAGTCTATTGTTGACACCAAGGTTCACCATCTGTCCAATTTACACTTTCTGACAAGTAAATAATACTATGTGTCCACACAAAACCTACTGCATACCACCTCTCAGTGCCCCTCCATCAGATTTCCAAGGTGTTACATTTTTATGAATGGGGACACCCCATCTTTCTCCTGTGGAGCAGCTGGAGGACTTGATCCACCAGCGTCTCCCTAAGCATAGCGAGTACCACAATCCCTCACTACTCCAGAGCAATGCCACCCTTTCTGCCCCATCCTCACACTTCCACTGCCACCTCTGACAGCAACTACAGATGCTTCATTATTCATTCTGCAGTGAGAGCTGAGCGTCCTTTTTCTATGTCCACAAAGCTCTGGGGGCCGAGTCGGCAGGGAGCAAACCCAAAGGCTGCGCCTCCTGGGCGATTCAAATCCTGTAGTGACTCCAGGGAGAAAGACGTTTGAGTCCTCTGGTAAAGAGACAGGGAGCCCATGGGGAGCACAGGCAGTTTGGATTGGGTGCTGATGAAATGGAGCTTCCTTTGTGGTCCCTGGAGCCTGGAAGCCACAGGGAGGTGAGCTAGTGGCCGCATGACCTCACTGAGACCCTCTGAGGCTGGACACACCTAGTGTCCCTCGGCAGCCCCGTGACCAGCACCCTCTAGTTCATGCTTTATGGTGGCTCTTGTTTCCCTGGACCTATGAAGAAAGTGGTTGTGGGGAAGACGTCTAAGCCGCAGTAAGAGTCTTCTTTGTATGCGGGATCCCACCAGCTTCGAATTTCATCTGTGCGTCTTCCAAGTGTGCAAGGTTTCCTCCTATTCCAGAAATAAGGGTTTTGCTAACTGCAGCTGCCTCCCGCCTCTGGCGCTGGGGCATTCTTTATGGGGAGACCGGGGATAGGCATGTCTTCACGCTTGCCTGAGGACTGGGGCACAGCTCCCCACAGGTTTTCAGGTGGTGACGGGCAGCGGCTGTTTCACTTGTGCAGGCTCTTGGGGGTCTGCCACATGGTATTCCCACCCCAGAACCCACGGGGACAGAGAAGGATAGCCCCGCAGAACTCTCAGGGTGGGAATCTGCATAGAAGCTGACGGCCTCATCTTCCTCCTGGGAAGTAGCTGGTGTGTTTGATCCACACTATTCAGAGGACAGCCCAGTGCCTCACCAACTGTCCACAGGATCCACTTTAACAGAGTAGAAGGACAATCTGGTAACCTGGAGGATGCACTTGCCAAACTCAGCGAGTAAGAAGGTCTTCATCTACTGACCGTCCTCAGGAGGACCCCCGACCTCTGTGGGGACCCCCATCCTCTGTGGGGACCCCCATCAGGGTTCTTTTCAGCAGGGGGCTGCTCATCCTTCTCCCACACAGCAGCTGGTAGATTCAGACCGCAGGTCTCAGGATTCACACTGCAGCCCAGGGCTTCCCCAGTTAGTTCACGCTGTCAGGTGCCGTTAAGCAGACGACACTTCATAGCAACCCGATAAACAAGCGACCACCACCCTGCCTGCCCTGCCCATCCTCGTGAGCTCCAACACGCTTGAGCCACCGCTATGGTCACTGCACCAGCTCATCTCACGAAGGGTCCTGCTCTCCTCTGTTTTCAGCTTTCCCAGCATAATGTCCCTTCCCAGGGACTGACTGGCCCTTCACGACAACATGCCACACGATGTGAGGCCAGGTTTCAGCATCCTGGCCTCTAAGAAGCACGCTGGCTGCTCTTCCTCCAAGTCAGGTGCCCTCGTTCTTATTTCATCTCACATTCAATGCTGTTCACCAACCCCACAGCCCAAGGCCACCAAAC
>NW_006399822.1:1626784-1655936 GCF_000299155.1 Elephantulus edwardii
AACCCACAGCCCAAGGCCACCAACCCCACAGCCCAAGGCCACCAACCCACAGCCCAAGGCCACCAACCCCACAGCCCAAGGCCACCAACCCACAGTCCAAGGCCACAAACCCACAGCCCAAGGCATTCATTCTTGTTCGCTCTGCCTTATTAACTGTCCAGCTCACATGCAGATGAGGTGACGGAAAAGAATCTTTTGGACCCAGATAGACACCCACACTGTACTGCAGAGCTAACGAGAAAAGCCCTCATTGCAGGAGCAAGAGGGCGCAAAGCCTTCTTTTCTTCGTAAATAGCAGACATCAATCTTTACAGGCATAATCTGCACAGACAGATGTTTAAGGAAACTAAGTGCCATGGAGTTGGTTGTGACGCATCTTGACCCTTCATTTTTCTGAGGCAGTCAAGTTTGACGAGAGGAGGCTGCCTATCCTTCTCCCAGGAGCTGTGAGGACATTTGAGTCACCAGGGACACATGGCTTTTGAGTTAGCGGTGTCACCTGACACAGACCAAGCCACAGGGAGTCTTAGGAGTGCTACCCTGATAGCACTTTTTGCTTTGGAGGATCACTGGAAATTTTGTATGAAAATTAGTTTCTCAGAGGTCAACAAGAGTCCGTGAGTTCTGACTGTGGACGTGAAAACCAAGAGGCTGAGGCACGCCGGAAATCTCACTGCAGCAGTCACCTGACAGGAAGATGGAAGATGGCATTCCATCCTGGGGAAGGCTCAGCCATGGTGACGGGGTGGCTGATGGATGGCTGACCCGCCCACCTATCTCCCAGAGGGATGACCATTCCTCAGAGGCCTGGCTCACTCCAGACCACAGGGCTGGTCTCAGACCCCCACACAGCCGCTCAGAAGTAAACAGGAAGCAGGGCCAAAGCTGGGAGCTGGTGGAAGACACACCCTCCCCCCTCTGGGCTGCATGCCCCACCTCCAACCCCTCACCCCCACCCCAGGGGCTGAAGTCCTCAGGAAGCTCTGGCCCTGGACTCTGATGGTGGGAGAGGAGGTCTTGTCATTGAGTGATAGTCTACACAGGGGAAGTGACAGAGGGACTCGGAGACTGGCAGAGATGGAGGGAGCACAGAGAGAGACAAGGACACGGAGAGACAATGAGCTAGAGACACATGTTGTTGTTGTTGTTGTTATGTGCTGTCGAGTCGCCTGCGACTCATAGCGACCCTATGTACAACAGCCCTAAACTCCGCTCTGTCCTGTGCCAATCGCACTGTCTCTGACACTCCCATCCCAATTATCCCAGTCACTGAATCAATCCACCTCATAGAGGGCCTTCCTCTCCTACGCCGTCCCTCCACCCTCCCAATCATGATGTCCCTCTCCAAGGACCGGTCTCTCCTCACTACATGTCCAAAGTAAGTTAGACGGAGCCTCAGAATCCTTGCCTCCAAGGAGCCACCTGGTTTAACCCTCTCCAGGACAGATCTATTTATTTTTTTTTGGACAGAGACACATAGACAAACAAAAAGATAGACATAGGGACAGAAGGACAGGGAGATACACAATCAGATAGAGAAATAGACAAGGACAGAGGGAGGCAGAGAGAGACACACAGAGACCACAAGGAGTGAGCGGGACAATGATGGAAGACAGAGGCAGAGGGACACGAAGAGAGATGGTTAGAGGCAGAGAGACAGTCAGAAATGCAGGGATTCAGAGACACCAAGACAGTGAGACAGGCAGAGACACAGAGACAGGAACAGAAGGCAGAGACACAGAGATAGAGGCGATGCAGACACGGCGAGACTGAGCAGGAAGAAAGGTCTGGTGATCTCCTTCTGGACGCTCCGCCACAGAAAACCCTGTTGCACCAGCTCTACTCTGACAGGCCTGAGCCCCTGCGGGTCCGAGTCAGGACTCAGGTGCTCGCACCCTGTGGCCAGTCAATGCCTTCCTGGGCCTGTCGTCATGTAACCCAAGAAGGGGGATCCCGGGGGCTTGGAAACGACCCTGTCTGTGTCAGCCCCTCTCCACGGTGGAACATGTTGACCAGCAGTCCCATGTTGCCCTCCACCTTCTGCTCTGGCCCTTTGGAGAATCAGCTCACACTGCAGGGGTGGGGAGCAGACCCGAGAGAACCCAGGGATGGCCAAGGGCACAGCCAGTGTCCCAGAAAGAGTGAGGTCCCAGCACTAATACCCACATGTGGAGGTTCTGCCCATCTGAGTGTCATCCTACCCAGCAAAAGCTGCCTTCAGGCACCCTGAGTCTGTGCAGCCTCCAGCAAGAACCATCCAGCTGTGTTTCTAGAACCTTCTTTGTGGCCCCACCCCACCTGGCGCTCACCAGGGCTGTGCTGCCCAGGAGAAAACCTAGTAAAGTAACCCTCCTCTCAGGCCGGATCCCATCACCACACCCAGAGCCCTTGGGGACACTGGTGTCCACAGGGCCAGTGCCGTGCCCTGCTCAGCTCTCTGCAGCATGCTCCTGTCCCTGCTCTACCCCATAAATCACCAGCTGCCGTCAGATGGACCCTGTGAGGAAGGAGCAGATGCTAGAGCCTTGGGTCACGCCCCGCCATGTTCCTCAGCAGAGCCAAATGCCCCCAAGGGGGCAGCAGGAGGGTCTGGGTGACGCCCACACTGGTCCCTGGCTGTTGTGGAGGAACTGTGGGTTTGCTTTCTACATTGCGCCTCTCTCTGCCCCCTCAGCGGCAAACATCTGGTGGAAAATAGGAAAATCCTGCCTGAGCCTTCCAGCCTGAAGAGGGCGGTGGGTTTTAGCAACTCACCCTCGGGAAGTGACTTCATCACTCCTCTGCGCCTCAGTTTCCTCAAGTGTGTGACTGACCTGTGCCTTTGAGTGGACAGTGACTTAGAAGAGATGACCCACCCCATCTATCAGAGGGGACTCATGGGGTGTTCAGGAGCTCATGCTCCAGACAAAGTCTCCAGGCCTTTCCTCCAAGTGACCTCGGGGGGACTTTGGGTCAACAGTCATGGTTTCATTAGCCACAAGGGGCTCCTTCCAGGTGGGAAGGCCTGGCCAGTCACTGACCCCAGGACTGCTGTGTGGGTTCAGGGGACAGAAGCACAGACACTGATCACTAAACAGTCCCTGTCCTCCCCGTGCTAAGAGAGGCCAATGAGTCATCGTTTCCAGAACCTGGCTTGATCTGTCCTCTGACAGAACACAGCCAAATGCTGCCGGCCATGAGCCAGACCCATGGCCAGATATGGATGGTCCCCTGCGGGTCCACAGGGTTTTTATGGCTGATTTCCAGAAGCAGATCACCAGGCCTTTATGCCTAGTCTTAGTCTGGAAGCTCATTGGAAACTGGTTCAGAATCACAGCTACATGCACACCTCCAATGGAGAGACGAGTGGTGGCTGCACGTGAGGTGTGCCAGGTGGGAATCAAACCCAGGTCTCCAACGTGGGAGGCAGGGATTCTACCACTGAACCACACTGTCCTGTTTCTCCTGGACTCAAAGACAGGATGTGTGGCTATGTGGAGGCCTGCACCCCTGCACTCCTCGGTGACGGCAGGGATGGGCATGCATTCTCACGCCTCTTCTTACAATGTCCCTTCTCACAACTCTGTCTCCTTGCACTGACAGGGGGCACTCCAGCCCTCAATTTGTAGGTACCCCTCTCAGCACCCCCGTTCTACCTCTCCCCTGTTTTACAGGGGTGACTCTGTGATTTATTTTAGTGGCTTGAAAAAATGAACTGCAGAGGAAGACAAGGGAGGAGGAAAGATGGGACGACAGGAAGCAGACTTCTCGTGCTTGAGGCACGTTATTTATGAGATGTGGGGACTGTGAACTCATTTCACAGATAGGTAAATTGAGGCTCAAGAACTGACCACTGAGTGGGATCAAGTAGGGGTTCTGCCCAAAAGGACTGGTGAATGGAGGTTCCAGAGTTCATGCAGCCCCCATCACCTACTCTCTGAAGGATGCTGTGTTACAATCTTCACTTCCCAACACAAGCCACTCTGTCTGGACCTGGTGCTGCGTCCCATTGGAATGTAGTTAATTCTAAGTTGCCAGGCACCAGGGCAAGTTCAAGTTGAAGCTGGAGAAAATGAAAGCAAGCTGACAAGAGCCAAAATATGATCCTGAGTATACATCATCTGAATTTAGGAAGCGATTTGACACACTGGGCACTAGTGACTAAGGACCTGACGAGTTGTGGGGTCACAACGGCATCATGTGTTAAGAAAGCGAAAGGTCATGAAAAAGACAGGCAAGCCAGGGAGAAGGGGTGGAGGCTGAAACACACATCATAAGAGATGCTGAACTGATCTTGAACACAGAGCAGCAAAGGTAAAAGGGTGAAATAATGATGGGAAAGAGCACAAGAGGTTTCAAAGGGTGGCTCCAGAAGACAAAACTATCAAAACGAAAAGTGCAAAAATCTGAGTTAGAAAGCGAAAAGGTAGGAGAGTGTTCAGCATTTCTCAAGGCAGAAAAAGAAAAAGACTTAAAAAAAAAATAATCAAGCTTCCAGCTGCCATAGTGAAGTTCTGTGGGCAAAACAGTGAACGATGCAGAAAGCATCAAAGGAAGATGGAAGGGGGACATTTTGGTACAGAGTCACTATAGGGAAAAAAAAATTAACTTTCAACCACGTCAGGAGGCAGCACATGATCAAGAAGCACTGGTCCTGAAGGAGAAAGTCCAAGTGCACTGAGACCGTCGGCAAAAACAAACAAGTGCCCCAGAATTGAGGGGGACATCAAAGGAAATGTTTCAACAAGCAGATCTAATACTGAAAACACTCACTCATCAAGAACAAGAAATTTGCTTGGATTAGTGACTGGAAGAGATGTGTCCTCATTTTAAAAAGGCACATCTAACAGAGTGCACAAATAATCAAACAATATCATTATCACAAACAAGTGAAATGATGCTAAAGATCATTCAAAACTGTTAAAGTACACAGACATGTGTACTTGGAACTTGTGTCCTAGGAACATGTGTCCTAGGAACTGTCAGACATCCAAGCCGGACTCAGAAGAGGCTTTAGAACGAGGATAATATTGCTGATGCCAGTTAGATCTTGGTTGAAAGCAGGGAATACCTGAAAGACATTTACTTGCGTTTTATTGACTACACAAAGGCATTTGTGTGGACCATAATGAATTATGGGTAACATTGAGAAGAATAGGCATTTTTAAGCACTTAATTAAGCTCCTATATAGATTCTATACATAGACCAAGAAGTAGTTATTTGAACAAAGCAAGTGGTTACTCTATGGTTTAAAATTAGAAAAGATGTACAGCAGGGTTTATCCTTTCTCCATAGCTATTCAATTTCTATGCTGAGCAAATAACCCAAGAAACTGGACTATGTGATAAAGAAAATGGTTTCAAGATCAGAGAAAAACTCAGTAACAGCCTGTGATACGCACATGACACAAGCCTGCTTGCTGAAGGTGTAGAGGACTTGACGTATGTACTGAAGGACAAAGACTACAGCCTTCAGGGTGGACTACACCTCAACATAGACAAAACAGAAAGCCTCACAACATCATGGTAAATGGATAAAAAAGAGAGAAGTCAGGGATTGCCTTTCCCTTGGGTCCACCGTCAATGCCTCCAGAAGCAGCAGCCAGGAAATGTAATGGCATACTACGTTGGTGAGATCAACTCCAAACTTTCTTAGAGCAATACAAAGCAAAGATACCAGTCTGAGGACTAACGTGTGCTTGACCCAGGCCATAATATTCTCAATAATCTCATGTGCATGTGAAAGCTGGACAATGAATGAGGAAGATTACGGAAGCATTGATGCCTTTGAATTGCAGCGATGGCAATGAATACTGAATATATCACAGACTTCCAGAAAGATAAAACACATCTGTCTTGGGGAAAGTGCAGCCAGAGTGTGCCTTATCAATATGGATAGTGGCACTTGCCACATGCTGTGGGCATGTGACCAAGAGAGGCCAGTCCCTGGAGAAGGATAGCATGCTGGGTAAAGCCAGGGGTCAGTGTAAGCAAGGACGATCCTCAAGGAGACGGACTGCCAGAGCAGCTCCCACACTGAGCAAAGCAGTGCTGCTGAGGCTGTGGGACCAGACACTGTATGGGGACTTGTGTTTACCTAAGAAACATCAGCAGCGATGCTGGATGGAGGGTCATGGTCCTCGTGGGCCCCACACGAGTGACTCTTAGCACCAGACCACAGAGAGAGATGCTGCCAGTGTGAGGGGCTCAATGAGGACCCTAAACCCTGGTGCTGCTGGGGTGGCCCTGTGTCTGGGTGTGCTCATGGCTGCTCCTCAGCACACAGCCTTGCATGGCACACGGGAAACCGCCCTGGGAGTGGGATGGCCCTCGTGTGACTCGGGGTTGAGTGTGTGTGGCGGCTGGCTGGGTAGGGGGAGCCTGTGTGGTCCAAGGGGCTTCGTGTGTGTGGTCCCCACCAGCCCAGCGCCGATCATCTGTCCAAGGGCCGCTAAGCGCCTGCCCGGTGACCAGTCTGTTTACTTTAGCCCTGTCTGCACCATCGGGCCGGCAGTGCTGTCGGCTCCCAGCTGGACCTCCTCAGGGCTGGGGCGGGAGGGGAGGAGGGACAGGACGGGGTGCAGCACGATGGGCAGGCTGTAAACCAGCCCTATAAATCAAGACCACCGTTTACAGGCCGCTCACCCCAGCCTCCCCAGCACCCTCCCACCCGCTGGGAGCCCTCGCCCCCGCCACTCCCCACCTTTGTCAGACAAGCCGGGTCCATATATCACTTCTGCTGAGCACTGGCTCTAATGCTGTCCATGTTCTGACCATTGAGCCAAAATAGCCAGGTTGTCTGTCCTTGGTGTGTGCGCGCATGTGTGCATGTGTTTGAACACACTCAAGGGTCCAGACCCCTGTGTGGTTGTGAGTGTGCACATGTATGAGTGCTCACAGGGATGTGTCTCTGGTCAAGGGTCCAGTGGTGGGTGTGTACCTGTGAATGCAAGTACTTGGGAGTGTGTGTGCACGTACTCAGTGCCCCATGGCGGACGTGTGTGCATGGGCACTTGCATGAGTGTGATGGATGTGGGCACACTGTGGGTGTAACTGTTTATGGGCAAAGACGTCCAGTGGTATCTGTGTGTGCATGTGTGTGAGGGTGAGAACGGGTTTGTGAGCGTGCGTGTGTACAGGAGGGTGTGCAGTGTGAGCGCATGGGTGTGTGTTTGCAAGTACATGGGTGTAACGTGCTTGGGTTTGTGAAGGTGAGTTTGTGTGTTGTGAGTGTGTGTGAGGCAGACACAGTTCTGGGTGCCTGTTCCCTGGGATGAAGAGAGGCTGGGGATCAGCCAGGCACTGGCCGAGGTCCTGTGGGCCCTGGTGTCTGCCTGTCACTTGGGAAGAGTTTCAGCCTCTGAAACCACGAACACTGCTTCTGCCAGTTTGTGGGGACAGGAATCAGAACCTTGAGGGACGCAGACAGGCCTAGAGCAAGAAGGCTCCGGAGAGAAATTAGAAGTCGCTGCTGGCCACTGCTGTCCCCACCTGCCACCCTGTAGGGCTGGACATTGGCCAGGATGCTTCCAGGGTGCTGGCCTCTGAAGGGTGCCCACCCTTGGCGCTTCCGACATGTCTATATGGTACCAAGCCTAAAAACCTCCCCGAAAGACAGGAAAACCCCCAGGGCCCACAGGACCCCACTAACAACCCCACCCCTTGCCCTCTAATCTCTGCTTCCCGCTGCCTGCCCCCATCCCTGTCCCCTCCACTGTTGTCTCTCTGTGCGTAAACCTTCCCTCTGCATCTCCTCCAGCCAAGCAGTCATGCACAGCCCATTCCAACCCATGAACCGTCATCCACATACTCTCCGAGCGTCCGTCACCCCCCCCCCCCAGTGTCCCTCCCATCACTTGTCCCAGTGCTGGTCCTTTCATCTACGCTGGTCTTCATTCTGGCCCTGCGGAGAGACCTTGCTGAAGGTCAATGGTGCGGGTCTAGGATGCAAACCTGGGACTCCTCCTTGTTTCCACTTTCATGCTGAGCTATCAGTGCTGCAGCTGCCAGGCAAGCGGCACCATCTCCTTAGCTCGCCAGGATGAATCTGTGGGGCCTTTGGGTTTCTGGCTGAGCAGAGGAAAGATGTCGTATGGGGCACGCACAGGACCCAGCACACTCGGCACACACAGCACACGTGGCACAGCCAGTACACCTGGCACACACGGCACATATCGCACATTCAGCACACGCAGCCCACCTGGCTCAACCAGCACCCCTGGCACATTCGGCACCCCTGACCCATTCAGCCCACATACCAAGGGTTCCATGCTCCAAAGGGCTTTCCAACCCTCTTCAGCAGTCTTCCCTTGGCCCTGCACTGAGTTCTGGGTAAAGCGCTCAGTGGTCAAAGGATTTATTTGCTAACTGAAAACTTCCAGGAGACTCCAGCTCACCAGCTGCTCCATGAGAGCAAGCTGAGGCTGCCTGCTTCAGTGAACATCCCCAGCCCTGGGAACCCTTTGGGACAATTCTCTGTGCTCCAGGGCCCTGCGAGTCAGAGCCAAGTCAGTGGCAGGGGGGTGTCTGTCCACTTTCTGCAGAAGACAAGGACTCCAGCCTTCAGTACAGATTACATCTCAGTGTAAAAAAGACAAAGGATTAACAGTCGTCATGCTAGATGGAGAAAAGACTGAAACTGTCAATTATTTCATCCTACTTGGATGAAGTCAATACCCTTGATGTCAGCAGCCAGGAGATGAGGATAGGTACTGCATTGGGCAAGTCCACAGTCAGGAACTTCTCTAAAATGCAGAAGAGCAATGATGTCAGTTTGAAGAGTAATGTGTGTGCCTGATTCAGACCATGATCTTCTCAATCTCCTACTATGCACCAGAATGCTGGACAATTAAGGATGACAGAAGAGCTGATGCCTTAGAGTTGCGCTGGAGAAGAGTACTGGATATCCCATGGACTGCTAAAGAAACAAGCAGTTATGTCTTGGAAAGTCCAGCTAGAGGACTCCTTGCAGACAAGGATGGCAAAGATTTGTCTCTCCTATTTTGGGTATGCTATTCTTTGGAAAGGAACATCACGTTTGTAAAGACCATAGGTCAATGACAGAGAGGAAGACCCCCAATGAGATGGCTTGGCACGGTGTCTTCAGCAATCTCTATGGTGCCAGAGATGATGAGAATGGCACAATATTCGAGCTGGTATTGTACTCAATGGCACCTACTAACAGCAGCAGCAATGCACTTCTATGCTGCTCATAAGACTTACTTTCACGAACTTCCCAAGCACTTGAAACTGTTCAGTACTGAGTTTCTGTCAACTCAGGACCTGCTTACTTACTCTGGTCCTCGCTTTGATGACCTTCACATGGCTGTGAAGTTCACAGACAGTGCGCCAGAGCTGAGGCTGGTGGGTGGGTGGTATATTTCAGGGGAAATGTACGTTTCAACAAGTACTTCATCACAATTGGGCCCGGCCTAGACTTCTTCCTCTTTGTGTTTAATGTGTGATTTCTTAAAAACACAGCATTTTAACAGATTCCCTATAGCCCTGATTCTTGGCATCTGGAGAAGGGAATTTTGCAGGCTTGTGGAAAGGTGGTTTATAAATTTATTTTGCTGTTCACCAAATCCTTTCAAACTGATAGCATTCTTAAGCCAAGCACTCCACCTCCCAGGCTGGAGATCTCCCTTGCCGGCTGAGCAGGATGACTGTGACTTTAGTCTCAAGGGTCTGTTCTTTGCCGGCCTGAATTTAAATGAGTAACCAATTCTGCTAAAAACAGCAACAGTGTAACTATTAAGTTGGAGGAGTGGTTTCTCTACAAGCAGAGAGATGGCAGTGGTCCTGAGAAGGGAAGTGGTTTGGAGGCCGACTAACTCCTTGCTATGGTCTCACTGGAACTTTTGGGGGACGCAGAATGCCCCTCATCTAGAACATGGGAAGTTTGGTATGCTCCTTCCAGAGGGTTTGAACAGATCTGAGAGATGATCAGAAAGGATAGGGTATGATGGACATTTGCTCAGGGGCCTCCACCCGCCTGCTCTCCCCACTCCCCACCTTGGGTAGGGGTGCTGCAACAGGACTTGGATGTGGTGGTGGTGGAGCAGGACATCTTTTCAAATAATGTATCACAAGAACAACAACAACTACTACTACTATCCTGTATCTATAATCTCAAGGCTGCTGCAGAACAGTCCTCAGATAAACTGGACTGCTGGGTAGTGGACCAACAGGCCAACAAGCTGCAGCTGGACCCTTGCCTGCCCCCAGAGAATGCAGGGGTGCATGTGTGTACATGCCCATGTACTACCCCAAGAAGGGTAGCTGCTGTTCCCCAACAAGATTTTATGGAAAAAGCTGTCAAGAGAAACTCATGTTTATTATGGGATACCTGGTCAATAAACAGCACCACAGTGGGGGTGGGCAGGGGAGTTGTGGAGGTGTCAACTTCTAATTTTCACTTTTCATAAGTTGTTGTTTTGGTGTGAAAGCCACACCCACACCCCCACACCCCAGTACAGAGACAGTGATCAACATCACCATTGATGCCCTGCTGTCTTTATCAGGCAGAATTGCTCCCACGGTACCCATACCATTCTGTAGATTCTTTTTCTTCCTTTCTTTCACTGCTCCACCAGCTCCAGTCCTTGAGGACTTTCTACAACCCAGCGTTTCTCCACCCCGTCAGCAGCTGCCTCCACTGCCCTCCTCTGGCAGGGCCAGCTGAGCCTATCACCAAGGAGAGCGGAGTGGAACTGGGTGTCCACCCAGGGGAGGCAGGGGGAGGCTTGAGGGTGAATGGGACATCTGACCACTCTTCAATGTGAGGTGCTAAGGTGCGGGGATGGTGCTCACCAGAGGAAAGCTGCTGAGGACATGGTGTGGGGACAGCTTGTCACCAGCACTGGAGTTGGCTCACAGGAGCTACCTTGGTTTCTGCACGCATGGCTGTGACCTGGGGTGCCCACACCTTTTCGGGAATCATCCCCCCACAGGAGTCAAATACAATCCTCTGGAAGGCCCAGCACTCATCTGGGCTCTTGTGCACAAAGAGGAAGCACAGGGAATCCTGTCACAACAAGAGCGAGTTCGCACACCCCCATCCACCATGCAAACAGCTGTCCCAAAGCCCCAAAGAAACCACTCTGCCCACCACTGCCTCAGCTCCAGGATGGCCCCGCTGGCATGCTGGGGCGTGTGCCCTGGGGCTTCCATCCCCCCAGCTCCAGGATGGCCCTGCCGGCAAGCTGGGGAGTGTGCCCCCGCTGCCCCCTGCTCCTCCATCCCCCCTGCAGCCCCCATTCCGCCCTCACAGGCCTGCGGTATTTCACTCAGAAATGTGTTTACAATATTGTTCCTCTGTCATCGCTTGGACAGAAACAAAGAACTTGTTGCCAAAGTTTCAAAGGTCACCCAGGTGAAGGCTCAGGGGGAAGGCATGTGGCTCTGTCCACCACTGCCCAGAACTGAGGGGTCTGTGAGAAACTGGGGAGGGTGACTCCAGAGCAGAGGCACTTAGATGCCTTTTCTGGGATTTCAAACCTGGCCAGCCTGGTGCAGACACCTTGAGGCCCTGTAGGGACCCTTCTCATAGTGTGTGTGGCCAGGCCCTGTGTCACAGCAGGCAGGGCCCAGTGTACACGGGGCAGTGCGTCCTAGTCCAGTGATTCTGGGGCGCAGCCACTGCACTGTCTGTGCTGTCAGCTTCCTACCCCACGAGCCTGTCCTACTTGGAAGCTAAATTCCAAAGCTGGCCGTCAATGCCTGGTCTCCTTCTCCCCTCTCCAAGAACCTCACGGGACAGGAGATTAGCTAGCTGTTCTCTTTACTTCATTTTCCTCTCAAGAATATTTCTCCTCTGCTTTTTTCTAATTATTATTTTATACTGGTTTACTTACAAAGTTTGTATACATTGTTTTTCACACCGGACCTTTCCCCTTTCCTTGACCCACCCCTTAAGTCCCCCTCCCATCCTTGGATCCTCGAATTCATTCTACAATAATGGTCTTATACAGTATTTGTCTTTATGAAACTAAGTTCTCATAAATGTTGAACACACCCAGTGCAGGAATCAGGAACTGTGCCCCAGTTCTTGCTGCAGTCTTGGGGGCTGCAAGCTCAGAGGTGGTCTAACTGATAGAGTGGTGGTGGCAGCGTGGTCTGGAGCTCCCTGTCATCCAAAGCAGCATATGGATCCCTGGACGCCAGCTCCTTCTGAGCCTGGGTCCCAGCCTGCCTGCCGTAAGGAATAGCCAGGATGCAGGTGTCCAAAGGCAGAGGCTGCAGGACACCTGGGACAGCCGTGGAGAAGCGGGGAGCACAGGAGAGGGGAGCGGCTGGGGACTGGGCATGCAGAATGAGCTGCGACTCTGGGAGTGCACAAAAGGAACTTGGCAGTGAGGATACCTGGTGGGCGGATGTGGGGAAACCCCAGGGTCCAGGAGGGAACTGGGTGAGCCAGGGAGGGCAACTTTGAGGCAGCTCAAACAGAGAATCATGTGGTGCTGGGACCCTGAGCGCAGTGAGCAGAGCCGGGTTAGGCGTTCCCAAGACCAGCAAAGGGAGTGCAGGGAACTGAAAGAGAAGCCTCGCTCTCAGTGGCCAGAGTCCTCAGAGCCCAAGCTCCTGTCCCAGGCCTGAGACCCCCACCAATCCAGCTTCCCTCCCCTCCGCCCTGCATCCCCTGTGTTCTGTTCTCTGTGGCACCATGCGGGTTAGTGAGGCCACCCTGTGAGAAGACCCCTGCTCTTTCCATCTTTCCTTTTTCAAGAGCTCTGCTCTCCCCAGCCAAGTTGTGGGCACAGTGAAGGCACCCACTTAACAGATGGGCAACTGAAGGTGAGAGAGGGGCAGAGGTGTAAGCTGGGCTGGGCATGACAAGGCAAACTTATGAACCACAGGCAAGTGGGCATTGAACCTGGACCCACTCCAAATGTCCACCTGGGGTCACGTACACTGACCCTGACACTGAGTACATGTGGGTCCCAGGGCTTTGAGCAGACCCTGCTGCTCCCCACTCCACCCCCCCCCCCCACCCCCACACACACGCTGCCCAATGAACCAATATTGTTCATCAGCCCTTGCAGCCATGTGGATCAGCCCAGCCCTTCATCCCCCCTGACCCCTGTAGACAACCTGGAGTTTCAGAACTGCCTGACAACATCTCTGACCAGCTCTGGCTCCAGGCCCCACTGACCAGCACTCCATGTCCCAGGGGCAGGGACACCAGTATGCAGGGTGGTGCACACTGCAGGCAGCCACACCTCCTGAGCCTCAGAGATTCCAGGAAGGGAAGCCTTGGGGTGATCAGATTGCTCTCAAATGGGAGCCTGGAGAGGTTAGGGTTAGTTAGGTGAGGGGTCTTCTGGCTCCCCACTCTAAGCCCTAAGGTTCCGTAACAGCAGTTCCCCAAGGAAGCAGCTCCCCAAGGAAGCAGCGGCAGGAATGTGTGGAAAGCTAATCCTTGCTGTTCTAGGTTCCTGCTCATGGCGCCCTGACGAGACAGCACCACAGGCTCATCGGTGTAGAAATGGAGGCTGCAGCACATTCATGCTCCAGGGGAGCCAGAGACCCCTAGTAGTCGGCAGTGGGCCGGGGGGCTCAGGTAGGACCCCTTCCCCAGCTGGGAGGTGAGGTGACCTTTGCCACAGGGCACCATTTCATACCAGAACCATGGCTGACGTGATGGGGGTCATCAGAGATGAGTGAAAAGTCTCCTGGTGAACATTTATACCCGGCTGGCTCACTTAGCCCCTGGTTTCCACAACAGGAGATCTTATGCACCATTCGTCCCACGAGACTGCGTTAGTTCACGCAGCACAATGCTCGCTAGACCCTCTCACGTTATATGGTATTTTGTGAAATCATTGCTCCTTAGCACTGCGTAGTATTCCCTTGTATGGATGTACCACAATTTCTCAAGCCATTCCTTTGACAGGAATCTGGACTTTCCCCATAGGTGTGCTTATCTCTGTTCATATCTCAGTTCTGATTTCCTTGGGATATATTCCTAGCAGTGGAACATTCAAAGGGGGAAGAGAGACCCCTGATTCAATGGGCACTTGAAAAGACAGGGTGACAACAGGCAAAGATCAATAGTAATTAGTCATATAAAATACAATGTATATGAAAGACTGTCCATGAATGAAACACAATGTGTGTAAAAATTTGTATGCAAACCAATTAAAAAAAAAGGGGGGGGGAGAAAAGGCTACTAAAAACTGGTAGTTTGATTCTACTCAGAGGTGCTCTGGAGAAAAGGTTTAGAGAACTACTTCTAAATGGTCACAGCCTTGGAAGCCGCCACACACACACACACACACGTACACACACACACGTACACACACCCCACTCCATGCAGGCCTACTCAGGACACCAGGGCTTATCATGAACCAGAATCGACCCCCACGTTGCTGGTCTGGATACCAAGGCCTACTCACAGCTTCATGCTTTACCCCTTTTCATTTCCCCAATAGCCCTGGGAGGGCATGGTAGTTTTTTTAGAGATGTGGGAATGGGGGTCAGCCTTGGAAAACATTTCCCGTACAGGAGCTTCCTGGGAACCCTGGGTCACTCCCGGTCCCACCCCAGGGCAATCCCAGTCCCATCTCCAGCCTCCCTTTCTCCTGGGGGTTGCAGGGACATAGCCGAGCTCACCATGGACACCTTGTGAGGACAGAGCTGCATCTGGGCCTCACCTCACCCCTCCTTTCTGGGGCACGTATTCTGAGGGTCTCTGCCAGCTCTTTAACAAGGACCTCATGAGAAGACACTACCTTCTCTTCTGGTGACTTGACGGGGCCTGTCAGCTCTCATGTGGCCATTAGATCGTGGCCTGAGCCAAGGCGCCTGGGAACAACCTGCTATAAAAAGCACAGTGTGGATCAACGGGACTGGACAGTGCTGCTATGGGGAAGGAGAACTGGACGGAGCTGCTCGGCGAGGGTACAACAGCTTAAAGTCCACGACACCCACACCTGGTGACCCCAGCCAGGCCTTTTTGGCTTCAGGTGACCATCAGATGTATCTAATGTGCATGTCTGGGCTGAAACAGGGGCTGAAGCTGGGACCATTGAACAGTGCACGGAGCAGCCTGAGGGTCTATGAAAGTTCAGAAGAAGCCAGGTTTTGTTGTTGTTGTGTGCCACTGAGTCAGAAATGATGCAAAGCTGGCCCTCCAGCAGGTTTTCAGAGATGGTAAACTGCACAGGAAGAGACTGTCCATCCTTCCCCACAAGCAGTCACAGGTTTGTGTCTTGAAATGCAGATGACGTGCAGGGCGGCTCCCTGGGAAAGGACCCAAGAGGGGGTCCAGTGAGGAGTTCCTCTTTAGATCCAGTGCAATGGATTCAAGCTTAAAATCCCAAGCCATTTTCCAACCCGGGCAGCAGGGTCCGAGGGTTCCAATCTCCCCACACCCTCTCCAGCACTGACTGCTCCCTGTCCTGTGAAATGTCCCTGCTGCGATTGAGGTGAGATGGTACCTCATTGTGGTTGTGCTTTGCATCTCTCTGATTGGTAGTGATTTTGACCATTTCTTCAAGTGTCTGCTGGTCATCTGAATGTTTTCCTTTGTGAAAAATCTTTTATGCCTTTTGCCCATTTTGTAATTGTATGATCAGTCTTGTAGAGGCCCTATAGTATTCTGTAAACTTTGGTTATGAGACCCTTGTTTGAGAGGGCATTGCCAAATGTTCCCCCACCCCAGTCTATGTTTTCTTTTCACCTTGTTGGGAAAAGGTTTTGATGCACACAGAGATTTAATTTTTTGAAAGTCCCATTCATCAATTTTATCCTCGCTTGGCTGTACATTTCTGACTAAATTTGCAAGCTTCTTTTTGCCATAGGCATGGTCCCTTTTTGTCTCTTACAATCTTAATAGTTTGGGACTTTACTCCTAAGTCTCTGATCCACTCTGGAAGGGAGTTTGGCATTTCCTCAATAAGCTGACCATAGAAATCCAGTATGACCCAGTTATTCACTGCTAGGAATATACCCTAAGGAAAAAAGAACTGAGACACAAACAAAGGTATGTACACTTATGTTTATAGCAGCACTAGTCACAATAGTAAGAAAATGGATACAGCTCAAATACCCATCAGCAAATGAATGGATTGAGAAGCTGTGGACCATTATTGTAAAAATAGATGGGTAACTAGTAAGATGTTTATAAATGTCCAAAAGGGGAAAGAGGGAGGGGGTAGGAGAGGGAAGGGAGGGATAATTACTAGCCTAGCAGAGTTTAGTGGGCATATGGGGGAGGACTGAAGGAATAGGAAAGAGAGTACTCAAAAAGATGAGGTAATGATAAGCATAGATCAATAGTAACTGACCATATAAAATATAATCCCAGAACACTTGATTGTGTTATGCAAAACCTATACTTGGACTAGGAGGCAGTTCTCAGGACAGAGCAGGGAAACACTGCATGGTTCAGAATCAGGAAAGAAGTGTGTCAGGGAGGCATCCTGTCTCCAAACCTTTTTAATCTATATGCAGAACAAGTCATTCAGGAGGCTGGGCTTTATGAGGAGGAGTGTGGCATCGAAATTGGAGGAAGACTCATCAACAACCTATGATATGGCACAACCTTGTTTGCTGAAACTGAAGAAGATCTGAAGTGCTTGCTGCAGAAGGTCAAGCACTGTAGTCTTCAAAACGGACTGAAGAAGCTCAACATCAAGAAGACAAATAGTCCCACTGGGGCAACTGGGAACACCATGATAGATAGAAAAGATATTGAGGTTGTTAACAATTACAGCTTCCTCGGCTCCACAATCAACACTCTTTTTTTTTTCCTATAATTATATTTTATTAATTTTCGTAAACATTTACAGAGATTTTGGGCTTCCACTCATTCATTGTTGCACTATTCTCTCTACCCTCCTCCCAGTTTGTTCTTGTCCAAATGCCACAGTGCTTGTCAAAGCCAGTTCTGATTAATCTTCTTTGTCAGTGTATCCTTTGCCATTCCCTATCACTCCTCCCTGAGAGAGACTTCACCCTGAGTCATAAGGAAAAGGGGACGGCGTATTCTCTTAGCTACTTCCTGCTGAAAAGGGACGCTGTGGGTTTCAGGGTGAAGATCTTCTCTCACTACTCTAAAGGGCCCCTTTGGCAGTAGGAAACACATAGACTATTATGGAGATTGATTTTGGAATTCAGCACAATCAACACTCTTAACACCAGCAACCAAGAAATCAAAAGACAAATTGCATTGGGAAAATCTGCTGTCAGGGATCTCTCTAGAGTGCTGAAAAGCAACAATGTCAGTCTAGAGACTAAGGTACACCTAATTGAGGCCATAGTCTTCACAATTACTTGTTGTGCTTCAGAGATCTGGACAATGATGAAGGATGACAGAAGAAGAATCAATGCCATCAAGTACAGGAGAAGAGTCTTGAACCATACCATGGACTGCCAAGAAAATTAATAGATCTGTCTTAGAGAGGGTGAAACCAAGTTTTCCTGGAGGCTAGAATTTTGAAGCTCTATCTCACATATTTTGAGTACGTGGCCAGGAGGGATCGGTCTTTAGAGAAGGACATCATGCTAGGAAAGGTGGACGGACAGCGCAGGAGAGGGAGAGCCCAGATGAGATGAACTGACACAGTAGCTGGGGCAGGGGGGTGGGTGTGTTGGAATTAGTGAGACTGGCTCAGAATAGGGCAGGGTTCAGAACTGCTGTACATAGGGTCACTGTGGGTTGCAGACAACTTGATAACTCAATGGCACGTAACAATATAATGCATATAAATTATTGTATGTAATACAATGTAAATGAAAGATTGTGTGAAACATAATGTACACAGAAGGAACAACATATATGAATTTTGCATGCAAACCAAAATAAAAAAATAAAAAGCATCTGAAGCCATCAGCATGTGAAAGGCTGAGTGCTGTGAAGAAACTCTAACCTGTCTTGCCCCAGGCTCAGAAGCTATCTGAATTCTTTCTTACCAATAAGCTGGTCTTGCGGCTTTGCCCTCAAGGAGTACAGCTGGATGTGGACAACACTGTCAGGCCAGCCTGAGGAGGGACAACCAGCCCTGAGGTCTTGCCCAGACAACCTAGGAACTTGCCTGCCTGTGTCCTTGATGACTTCTGAGAGTCAGAGCTCTGACCACCACTTAGCCAGGTGATGTGAACCCCAGAGTCAATCCTGGGAGCCGTTTCTTCTGCAACTGTGTTTGTGTCCCAGTCATGACTGACCAGGATTCTTCCCTGCAACAGAATCTCTACATGAAAAGTTGGAGTCATGTTTCAGCGGACAGCAGTTGGCCCTGCTGGAGGGCTCCTTGTTGTCTCTGTCCTGGCTGTGTCTTCATCAATGGATCTCTGCAGGATTGGTCTGGATCCGGAGTGTCTTTCCCCGCAGAACAGTAAATGCCACTGGCCGAGTCTCCAGGAGCGCAGTGTGCTTCCCTCAGGAGCTTGCTGAGCATTGGGGATAACTCTTCTGTTCTGGTTACTAAACTGTGTGTAAACCAGGTGGCTTAGCAGTTCTTTTTAGATGCAGTCAAGTGGACTCCTACGGACGCCGTGAACAACAGAGCCTGACCTACCCGTGTCCTGCGCCAGCCTCTGCCACGCTCAAGCCCCAGTTACAGTCACTGTGTCAGTCCTCCTTGTTGAGGGTCTTCCTCTCCTCGGTCCTCCACCATCCCCAGCATGATGCCCTTTTCCAAGCACTAACTCTTCCTGACAACAACAATAACATTGTTGTTGTTGTGTACTGATTAGTCGGAACCAGCTCACAGCTGACACTCCAGTGGGCTTCCAGAGACAGCACATCCCATGAGAGGAGACTGCCCATCTTTGTCCCATGGGGCATTCCTTGTGTCGATAGCACATTTCCTTACCACCAGGCCACCAGTGGTTACTGTAACTATATTCTAAACCTTAGTGGCTGAAATATTTTTGCATGTGGTTTTGTGGCCCAGGAAGGGCTATTCTCTTCAGGAAGGGTTCGACTGGTCAGCCTACTCTGGTGTCTCATGTGACCATGTTCAACTATCAACTGGGCTGAACACGCCAGTCCACGGACAGTCCATCGTTGACAGAAGGTGCAGGCTGCAGTGCAGTGCTCTGCCGGACTATGGACTGGCACTCTCACGTGGCCTGACTTGGAGTTCTCAGAAACATCAGACTTTATAGTTCCAGCTTCTCCAAGAGCAGGCATGCTAGGGGTCACGTGCAGCAGTCCAATGCCATCCTGTTTGCTTTGTCAGACTGTCCACCAGAGTCTGAACCTCTGATTTGAAACCCCCTGTGAAACCTAGCTAACACCTCGTTCTAACAGATACTTTATTTCCTCTAATAGGAATCTGGACTCACAGGACTAACAGCCTGGCTTTCCTGTCCATCAGCTCCATTCTTTGCAGCCTCATGGTTGCAAAAAGGCTGCACAGGCTCCAGAAACTTAGGCCATAGCTACTATCCCTACAGCCTTTTTCATTGCCAGAGCCATATCAAAGACTTGACATATAGTGAGTCATTGACTCCCTCCTCCAGCAATGACCTATGAGGAAGGTATTTTTTAATACAAATATGGAAACCCAGGAGGTTGAGTCACTTGCCAAAGATGTAAGGATGGAAAATGGCAGCATAGAGCTACCAACTGAGGCCAGGAGTCGAGCTGCAGACACTGGCTCCTAACTGCTAGACTCCTCCACCTCTACCAGTGTCCTTCAGAGGAAAGAAGGGAAAGCCCTTGGCTGATGTCTCCAGGCTAGGCAGTGCACCCCAGAGCCGCACAGGGAAGAATAAGAAGGGGGTGGCACCAGCTGTCCTTCAACAAAGTGGGGTGGTGAAGAAGGGCAGAGGGCACCCTGCAATGCCGGAGGACATGCAGGTCAGAGATTCCTTGGACTGGTTTTCCCCACATTCACCTTATGTGAGTGGATGGAGTCCACACCAGGGCATCACAGAAGCCCAGAACCTTCCAGACTCAAAAAAGCTCAGTATGGAGTCTGGTGGCTCAAGGGGACATGGCTGAAGGCCAGGCCTGAGTGAACAGCCGAGTCAGGTACAGGCTCAACAGGCCTGTTCCCGGGAGCCTGTGTCACCTGGACAAGGGCTGGCAGCTGGCAGTGAGCCCGGGGAAGCGTGGGAATGGCGTGCTGAGAGCTCCGAGCCAGGAGTCGTGGGTGGCGGGGCCCTTAGACTCATCTCGGTGGCTGGTGGGGTCAGCGGGCAGCCGCTGGACACATGTGCAAGTATGAGCTGCATGCACATGGCCTGAACAGGACAGCAGGCCGCAGCAGACCCCAATGCATCCTGCCCACTCTGCAGTGGGTGATTTTCCCATACGACATGTCCCTGGTTTCCCCTCTTCGTGGTTAACCCCTGCACCACCCTGTAAGGCCTTTCTCCCTGGGAAGCCAGGATCTAGACTGCATGGCCTAATTGGCCTGTGCTGCTGCAAAGATGCGGGCCGCCCCAACCAGGAGTTTAGACCCTGCTGTCAGGTCAGGGGCCACTTATCCCCCCACAGCTCAGGGTATCTGGCTGGCCTGGCCACCCTTCTTCCCATCCCTTCTCAGATGGACTGAGTTCCAGGAGTGGGGTGGTCTCGTGTCCCTAAGGACTGAGCCTACCCTGATGACCCCAAGGCCGGCCTGGGCCACGTCCAGGGTGGCTGCTACTGCAGCGTCCAGTCTCCCCAGTGGTTCTAATTGTGGCTGTCGCCAAAAGTCTACAGACGCGTCACTTCTGTTTACTTCTCTTGAGTACCGCCATGGAGGGCCCCCCTGCGCTGGAGAGAGGCAGCCTGTGTTCTCAGGGCCCATTTCCACTTGGGTCCCCTCCCAAGAGATGCAGAGGGAATGATTCAAGAGGTTGCTTGGCGATGTGGAGCCATTGGGGAAGGAGGGGTGTCAGCAGACTGTCTGCTGCAGAGATCAGGGAGCTCCATCCTGGGACAAACGTTGGGAGGGGGGTGTCCACAGACACTGGGCAAGGCTGCTGCTGACTCTGTGTGTGTTTGTGTGTGTGTGTGCACATGCATGCACTTTAGCTGCGCAGGCAGGAACATCCAGGTACAGCCCAGGTGAAGAGGGGCAGGTGTTTCCCAAGGGACTCTGGGTGGGTGTAGGCAGGTTGGAAGGTAGAGGTGGCCAGGCAAGCCAGCTGCTGAGGATGAGGCAGGGACATCAGACAGGGACCAGGAAGGGACGAGGAAGGCCTGTGCTCTCAGGCAGGAGTATTAGCACCCCCTTTCTATCAAATTCTATATTTACTTTATTGTGATTTGAGTGAAAGTTTATGATGAAAACTGGTTTTCCACTCAGCCATTCACACACATTTTGTTTTATAATATTAGTTACAATACCCACAACACAATCACAGAAATATTAGGTGTAGAGAGAGAACCTTTATGAGGGAATTGGTCAGGGGTTTACCTTTGCCAGGCTTAAAGGGAACAGATCACGGAATGGGGAGGCAGCTTCACTGCCTTCAAGAACAGCCAGGGGATGAGCAGAGGGACACACACACACAAGAGTCAGTAGCAGTCTTAACCAATGATCTCAACTTTTGTTCACTTTCTTTTCTTTTTCTATTAATTTTAATGAAAGTTTCCAGTCATTCATTGTACTTTTCTCCCTTCCCACTCCCTCCCCCCAATTCACTCTTCTCCTTGAAAAGAAAAAGAAAAACTTTATCATTATGCAATTCCTCCCCCCAAGTCCATTCCACTATGCAGCCTTCATTCTGGACTCCTGACATGACAATAATACCCAATCATATATCCCTTTTAAACAGATCTCTCTCTCATCTGTTTCAATGCAGCTTCTCTATCCATTTGTTTATTGATGGGCACTTGGGTTGTTTCCAGTTCTTTGCTATTGTGAAGAAAGCCACAGTAAACACGGGTATGCATAACTTTTCTTCACTTTCTATAAGCAAGGTTATATCATTTGCATAACCTGTTCCTCCCACAATAAATCCTGACTATACTTAGATTTATTTCTTTAATCCTTATAAAATCCTTGTGAGATCAGTCATAATTTCAGATGAAGAAGTTCAGATGCAGGGGGGTCTAAATTAACTTACCAATGTTTAGTGACAACCAAAACAAGAGCCAGCAATGTTAGGATGACATTCAAGTAATCCGTAAAGGAGTATTACTCTTTTTTTTTCTCTCATTGAAATAAAAGTGCATGCATCAACAAACAAATGGACAGGGAAGCTGTTGTATATTCACACAATGGAATACTACAGTGCATTTAAAAACAAGGAATTAATGAAATATTATTCAAAATGGATGACCCTAGAGGACATTATGCTGAGTGAAATATCTCAGTCACAAAAGGACAAATACTGCATAGTGCCACTGTTGTAAAACTGGACTGACATAGGGGTTGGGTGGAGACTGAGAAAAGACAGGATAAATTATGTATACTTTATTGAAACAGATGAGAGAGAGAACTGTTTAAAAGGTATAGATGATTAAGTATTATTCTCATGACATGAGTCCAGAACAAAGGCTGCATAGTGAAGTGGACTTGGGGGGAGGGATTGTATAACAATAAAAGAATTTTTCTTTTACTTTTCAAAGAGAAGAACGACCTAGAGGGGAGGGGTGGGAAGGGAGAAAAGTGCAACAATGAATGAATGGAAATCCAAAATCTCTGTAAATTTTCATTAAAATTAGTAATCATTTAAAAAAGAAATAAAAGTCAAAAAGGTGAGTGATCTGGTCATTAGCTCTATTAGAATCTCTAAAAATTCTTGCTACTATACTTCACAAGATTTTTCTTGCATAGTGGTGCAAGATGGCTGCTGGAGCACCAGCCATTGCACACGCGGGGGAAGGTGATGTTGGGAGAAGGAAAAGGTATACTTCCCAGCTGAGTCAAACTTTTATTGTCTTTTCTTCAAAGTCCTGAGAGTCCTGGTGGTATAGGCTACAGGGAGCTGTGCAGTTAATCAAGTGGCACCTCTCAGTCAGCTCAAATCCACCAGCTGCTTCATAGGAGAAAGATGGGCTGTCTCCTCTTGTGTTATGTGTAATCTCTAAAAACCCCCCTGGAGGGTTAGTTATGAGTAGGTTCTGAGTAGATGTTAATGAGAGCATTTTAAGTCCTAGACAAAAACAATTCATAGAATAATAATAAATAGTCTTATATTGGAGTGGAACCCACTTCCTAAAGAACATGCCTCCAGAAACTCTGTGAACTTTGATAAATGTTGATAGTTGTAGAGGGGCTTCAGGCCTTTTGTTCATAGTGTTGTTATGAGTTGTGCTCGACTTGAAGGCAATCAACAACAACAAGTATAATATTACATAAAAATTCTTTTCTTTCTTCTTTCTGGACTAGGTAGTAAGATTCATATGAAACTGTAAAAATCTGCAATAACTTGGTTGATGGTTGAATCCCCAGTTTTGTAAATGGTGTGGGTAATGGGTTGCCACAGTGGCCTTTATTACACAGAGGTGCCAGAGGGCAGGGGAACTAGTGTGTTGTGGAAGTGAACTAATTACAGCGGGCTGGCAGGACCTTCTAGTTTCTGTAATGACATTAACTGGGCATTACAATTCTCCATGTCCAGGCTGGCTTTCAAGTTCTTATTGCTGTAATTAAGGGAACAGCTTTGCAAAGAAGACTCATCCCTGTTTACTTTAACACCCAAAGAAGCCTCCTACCCACAGTGTATTACCTCCTCCAGTCCTGGGAAGGTGTGAGCTCCAGGTCCTGCCCCAGCCTTCCTGGGAGGTGGTGAGCTCTGAAGGAGGGGGTTCTAAGAGAACTAGTGGAAGTGAACAGTCATCAGCCCCACCCCAGCTAGACCTCACCAGACAGCTTCAATTCTGCTGCTGGGTCTTGTTATTCAAAGAGACGCGAGTTTGCAGAATGTAGCATACCATCAAATGCCAAGTTTTGGCACCAGGTCTGTGTAGAGAGAAGTTTGATGGTGTTTGTTTTTCCTCTGGGATCCTGTCAGCACTCCATGGCTGGGAGCCTCAGGGACTTGGAGGTGGGTAGGTGCTGGCCTGCCCATTAACAGATGAGTGGCTAAACAAACATAAAGAGGAATGGATGGATGGATGAATGAACCCTGACAATATTGGGCTGAATGAAATCAGTTTGACATGAGAGGATGGGTACTGGATCATGTCTTTAAATGACATATCTGTGGTTTTCAACTGCCAATGAGCTGATTCTGACCCAGGATGACCCCAACTACACTGAGCGGAGCAAACAGGGTTTCCAAGGTCGTGTGACCTCTTGGAAGGAGATCACCAAATCTTTCTTCCTGGGTGCCCCTGGGTACATTAGAATGGCTGCTCTTCCAGGGAGAAGTCAAGTGCATGGATTTCCACCTTCAATATGGAATACATCTCAACATCAAGAAAACAAAAAGTTCTATCACCTGACTAGTAGGCAACATCATAACAGACGGAGAAAAGGCTGAAGTTGTCAATGATTTCATTTTACTTGAAGCCATAATCAATACCCATGGTAGCAGAAGTCAAGAAATCAAAAGAGGTGTTGCACTGGAACAATCTGCTGTGAAGGGATCTCTTTAAAGTACTAAAGAGCAGGATGTCAGGTCAAAGACAATGATATTACTGGTGCAGGCCATAGTCTTTTCAGTTGCTTATTATACACCTGAGAGCTGGACACTGAATAAGGATGACAGAAAAACTGATGCCTTGAGCTGCGGTGTTAGAGAAGAGCACTGAATAACCCATGGATGGCCAAAAGAATAAATAGCTATGGAGAAAGTCTTGGAGAAAGTGCAATCAGGGTGTTCCTTAGAGGCAAGAATGGTGAAACTTTGTCTCACATACTTCAGAGAGGCCAGTCAGTTCTTAGGGAAAAACTTCATGCTGTGAAAGGGGAGGGGATCCGAGAAAGGAATACCCCTAACAAGAAACTGTAACAATTATTTCGAGCATGATGGAGATGTTAGGGTCACATAGGACAGGGCCAGGTTCAGGTCTGCTATTCACAGAACTGCTACGACTCATGATTTGACTCCACGGCATTAACACCAGCAGTCAAGTGCTTAACCTTGACGCCACTAAGGGTCTGAAAACAGACAAATACACAGAGACAGCAGACCAGGGACCACAGGCAAGGAAGCGTTGGTAGCTACTGATTACAGGCGAGGCATAGCACTTCTCTGTGGAGACGTGACGTGGACACTGTTTGGAAGTGAACAGTGTTGACCATTACACAGTATGGTTATGTCATTAGTGTCAATGGATTACGCACTCAAAATGGTGAGAAAACCAATCCATGCTTTATCCTCTCTCTTTTAAAATTATTTGTAAAAGAAAAGGGGAAGCAGAAGAGTTGACGTTTTGGAGAATCCCATGACAGAGCCCATGAATCATCCTCCCTGGGCATTTGCACATTTAATTTTCTTGGCTGAGATTCAGTTCTTGGTTTAACAACAGCTTCATGAAATACTGACAGCTTCCCCCTTGGAGTGTGTGTGTATCTGTGTGTGCACATACATGTTCCTTCTAGAACCTTCTAAAAGCACTGAGGCAGCATGGTCTGAGTGTGCTGTCGGTAGTGGTGTCTCTTACTGAGTGTTCCTCACAGAATCTTCCTAAAACCCTTGAGGGTGGCTATAAGCAGACTCCGGAGAGAATTCGTGTCCGGTTCCAGATCTCTGGAATAAAGCCAGCACGGCAATGCTGCACGTGAACTTTCTGACTGCTTGGCGGAATGGCTGGTAGGGAGGTGCACTGCTAGCCTCTCACAAGCTGCTCTGCAGGAGGAAGATGTGCCATCTCCTCTCAGATTTACAGCCTCCCAAAAATCCACTGGAGGGTCAGCTGTGAGTCAGTCCTGACCAGCTATAGTCTGTGGGGGAGTTCTGGTGGCTCAGTAGAAAGGCATTGTGCTTCTGACCCCAAGGAACACAGGTTCAAACCTACCAGCTGCTTCTTGGGAGACTTCTGGGCTGTTTACAGCCTCTGAAAACCTGCTGGAGAGTTAGTTATGAGCTGGTTCTGCTTCAACAGCACAGAACGATGACAATATAGTGTGTGGAGTATGAAAATGTATAATTTGAAATATTGAAAACGGTATGCAAATGACCAAAGTGGAGTGGAGGTGGGACGTGAGCGTGTGCTGCTGGAAAACACTGGTGGACCAGCTGGATGCAGCTGCTGCAAACCTCAACTTTGTACATCTCTATCCATTCATCCATCCAACTATGTGTCCATCCATCCATCTGTCCATCCATCCACCAGTTCATCCATCCATTCATTTGTCCATCTGTCCATCCATCCATTTGTTCATCTGTCCATCCATCTGTCCATCCATCTATCAGTTCATCCATCCATCCATCCATCCATCCATCTATCCATCCATCCAGACTCTTGACCCAGGGACACAGCAGTGGGCTCGAGTGTTTCAGAGATGATGGGGACAGTACAGGTTAGGACAGGGTGCAAGTCTGTGTTCATGGGGTCACCAGAAGTTGCACTTGACCCCATGGCAGCTGACAACAACATGCAGACTCTGGAAAGGCCCACCTGAACCACTCTAGACCCTCTTCTGAGGAGGGAAAATGAGACCCAGACAGTAAGGCATGTGCTCGCTGTCCACATGGCTGGCCAGGGTGGGAGTTACATTCCCATGTGGGACTCTTGCATATCCACAGGGCAAGGCTTCCATACACAACAGAGCCCACCAGATTCTGGAACTTCCCCTGTTCCAGGACACTGTCCTGCACATGAATGCAAATATCTCTCTCTTGCTAGGATGTTGTGGCTGGTCCCCAAAGCCCACCACACTCGTTACCTATCAGCCCTCTGGAGCATGTTCTGCTTGCATCCTGGCCAGGTGCCACCACACTTCTGCATTGCCCTCTCTGGAACTGGAGACGTCTGCCGGGCTGTCTCTCTGCTTGTGCCCTGGGAGCGTCCTCACTGTCCCTGCACAGCTCAGTCCCTTTCTGCCTCCTCCAGCTCCCTTGCATCTGGACATGCTGGACTGCTGCGCCATCAGCTGAGCTGAAGGCTGGGGGACATTCCCCTGTCCCTTCCAGGTGGGTCCTGACTTCTTTTCTTGGCTGACCCTTTAGCTCCTCCTGGCATCACTGTTTGGTGGGGATGGACCTTCTTTCCTCCTGAAATCAGTTCTGTCGCTCAGTGCTAAGTGGCATGGGAGAGCAACCCAACCTCTCTGAGTCTCCTTTCACTCTCGTAACCCAAGGACTGGTGGTTCAAATCCACCAATCCCTCTGCAGAGAAATGAGCATGAGAAGTTAAAAACCCTGTGAGGCAGTGGTGCTCTATGCTGGAGGGCGACTCTGAAGAACTGAACTCACCCCTGGGATTCCATTTTTAACCAAATGAGAGACAGGCCTATAAGGTGATCTTAACTCCAGGGAGCTGCTCACTCTTTAGAAAATCAACCAAGGGAGACCAGAGGGCAGCATTCTCGCAAGGGAGAGGATAGGAGGATGAATGGAAACGCAATCACAGGGGGAATGGGAAGAAGGTAGCTGAACTATAGGGATCACAGTTGATTTCACAACATAAAAGTCTACATGAAGGACTGAATGAGAAAACAATTCGGTTTGTAAATGGTCACCTAAGTCCCACTGAAAGGCTGGAAAAGAGAGATGACTAAGACAGAAGACAGCAGTTTGGAGAGGACCGTGGTGGGGGAGGCGTGTGGAAAAGGTTCCCATGAAAACCAGAGATGATGAGCTGGCATCCCCCCGGGGCGGGGTCCAGAGGGAAGCTGTAATCAAGAGTCGTCTCCATCCTTCAAAGTCCCCCTCCACTCAGTTGAGGCATCTCTCACTGCCGGGAAGCACCCACTCTGCTCACACCAAAGCCCAGCGCTCTCTGCAGGGGTGAGCCAGGAGATGCTCCGGATACTCCACCGCACCCTCACCGGCCCAGGGGGTGGGTCACTCAGGCTCCAGCATCACCTCCTCCGCCCACTGGCCACCACCTGGCTGGAGCCCACAAGGCCAGCTTACTGGAAGCAGCAGCCTCTTGTGTAAACAGTGCTGCCCGCCCTGATGTCACGGCTCAGGATTGCACAGCGTCCAGCTCTCTCTTCCCGGGGACTTTCCAGATGCCGCCCCTTTCCCAAATCCAACACGGAAAAGGAATTTGAAATCACGGGCATTTAGCAGAGAAAGAATGATGCTGAAGCATGTTCAGCAATTGCAACAATACAGTTCTTTAAATTAGGTTTATGGAAGAAGAAGCAAAAATCAACCCAGGTGAGGTGAAAGGCTAAAGACGCCCAGGCCAGTCAACATCATGCAAGGAGAGGTGGAGGGCCAAAGGGGAGAGGAGGACCCTCCACGAGATGGATGGACTACGACTGCAATGATGGCCTCAGCATGGCAGGACAGGAAGGATGGGGCAGGATGGGACAGGCTCGGATCTGTCCTCACAGGGCTGCTGTTAGGCAGAGGGGATACAGTAACACTTCACAACAACAAACCCCACCCAACCCGCTGCCACAGTGGATTCCGGCTCACAGTGGCCGTGCAGGACACAGCGGGGCTGCCCACAGGGCTTCCAGAGTGGCCACCAGGCGGCCACCTTCACAGATGCCCATTGCTCATCTTCCTCCCACAGAGCAGCTGGTGGGTTTGAACTGCTGACCTTTCGGTTAGCAGACGAATGACTTAACCACAGCACCACCAAACTAAAACAAAGCCACCACTGTGGAGTCCATGTGATCCCCCTTGGGGTCTCTGAGGCCGTGGATCTCTCCCCACTTTGGGGTCTCAGGTCACAGATCTCTCCCCTTCGCGGTCTCTGAGGCTGTGGACCTGCCCCCTTCGCAGTCTCTAAGGTGTGGATCTCCCCTGCTTCAGGGGTCTCTGAGGCATGGATCTCCCCCCTTTGGGGTCTCAAACTGTGGATCTGCCCTCTTTGCGGTCTCTAAGGCATAAATCTCCCCTCTCTGGGGTCATGTATCTCTCCCCTTTGGGGTCTGAGGCTGTGAATATCCTCTTCAGGTCTTGGAGGCCGTAGATCTCAACAGAGGAGATTCCTTCTTTCTCCTGAGGAGGAACTAGGGATGTGAACCACTGACCTTGGCATTGGCAGTCTAGCACATATGCCACCAGGCCTCCCTGATGATCAGAGCAGTCCTGATGATTATGTGGCGCTTACACTGTGTGATGGAGCCATGGCACTTTAACTGGCCACTGAGCTCTGAGACGATGTCCATATCACAGACAGGGAAGGAGGGAGATCTTATTTGTTGTTTTC
>NW_006399822.1:1656036-1705763 GCF_000299155.1 Elephantulus edwardii
AAGGAAGGAAGGAAGGAAGGAAGGAAGGAAGGAAGGAAGGAAGGAAGGAAGGAAGGAAGGAAGGAAGGAAGGAAGGAATAATTAATTGCTAAGGAGAAGATGGAAAATCCCCTCCAGTGTGATTTACAGTCTCTGAGAACCCACTGGAGGTACAGTTGTGAGTTGGTTCTGACTCGATGGCACACATGGTATATGAAATTCAGCCCATATGAATTAAAAAGAAGAAGCTGTGCTTCCCGTCGCCCCTGTCTGGGTATGTTCCCCTAAGTGACCACCAAACAACAATGTGAGAGTGGGAGCCTTGACCTTCCCATGGCCTGCTGGTGGCCCTCCACCTGCTTCCCACCATGCTGGCTCCTTCCCTCTTGGAAGATGGAATAGAAGCTTCTAGTATATGCTAGAAGGTCTTCCCTGGACCTCTCAGATCTTAGACCCAGGACAGACACTCACAGGAGGAGTAGGTGATAGGACATGAGTGTGGGGTGTCATGGGGAAGATTTAGGGAGTGCATAGCCCCCCGAGGAAGTGCTTGGGGTCATGCTTGAGTCAAGGATATTACATCAAATCCTTATTATGTATTTATTTTCCCTTTCAAGAACTCAAAACTAGGGAAGAAATATAGTATAGAGTTTCAGAGAGTAAAGAGGTCTGATTTTCATCATCCTCTGAGACCATGGACTCCCTCCACGGCTCTGACTCTGGCACTCAGCACCGGCCTGATGATACAGAATCAGACCCATCCATCAATGCCAGGCTGGTTCTGACCCCTGGGGGCCTGACAAGGCGGAACAGTGTGGCACTGTAGGACCTCGGGAGCTAGAAATCTCAATGGAAGCCAACTGTCATATTTATTCCCACACACTGGCTGGTGGTGGCTTCAAACCACCACTCATTTGATGGGCAGGTGAATGCCTCAAGCAGGATGCCACCAGAATTCCTTCATGTACGAAACCCTCAGCCCAGCTTGGTTCCACGGCATGGATGCCGAGTCACAGTAACCCTGCAGCATGCACTAGCTTGACCTCAAGGTTTCCAAGGCTGTGACCTTCCCTGGAGGCTGACCATCCCCTCTCCTTGCCCTGCCCCCCCTGCCCCGGTCAGTCACTGTGGCGTTTCCACTGGCTGAGTTCCACCAGGAGCCAGAGGGCGAGGCCCAAGCTGTGACACACTGCAGGCCGGCCCAGGATGGAAAGCATGCTCCTGTCCTGCCTCCTTCCTACTGTCACATGCGTATGTCCCCTTCCATCTACCACCATTGTCGCTGCCTGGGTTACTGTCACAGATCCCAGGTGACCTCTTTGTAGAAATTGGGCAGGCAGGTGTCCTAGTACCCACCCCTGACCACTGCCAGTGGGCCCACTATTGCAGGGTCAGCTCCAGAGGAACACAGTGTCACACCTCACTGCTCCAGCCTCCCTGTCCACTTGTGTGGATACTCTGAGGGCCAGGATGCCCTGGGATCCTCAAGCAGTTTCCCCCTTTGTGCCTCTTCTGCTTTTTTGTGCCATACATTGCTGCTTCTGGGTGGAATCTTGTCTACAGCTTCCATAGGGGAAGAGTTACCTCCTCCAAGGAGCCTTCCCTGGTTGCTGAGTCTAGATCCAGTTCCCGTGTGTTCCCACCCTCGTATATGGTGATCCTAGGAAGTGAGGTTTGTGTGGCAGGAGGCCATGGGACCTCCAGATGGGAACACCCAGGGAAGCTCCTCTTCGTCATACAGATGGCCTCTAGGACCAGGTCCTTCGAAGTGACGTGGTCACTTTTGTCATCATTTGTCTCCAGGAGTCAGGCCTGGCTGGTGGACTGGGCTTAGCAGTGGACAGGTACCATGCAAAGACGTTTTACCTGGCTCAGCTCAGCTCTGCAAGCCCTCGGCCAGCTGTTCTGTTGGTTTCGATCTATGCATTGTTCCTGGCCATCCATTCCGCATGACCCACACCCTGGATCTATAGTCACCTTCGGGAACCCAGGCTGGTGGTGCTGGCCTACAGGAGGCGGCAGGGGAGGCAATGGAGTGTCCCCAGCCTCAGAGCCCTGGCTGGCAGCAAGACACCCACTGGGCCTGGACGGGTCCTGATTTGCAGCACAGAGTAGCTTCTATCCCCAAGCCCAGCTCGTCTGGAGCACTTGTGTCTAAGCTGGTTTGTGGTCACACCAAGCCATTCAATTTCACCTCAATCAGCAGTGCTTGGCATATCGGGCTCAGTCTCCCTCCCCACCAGGCCCAGTGACTATCAGTGCCAATTATGCAAAATGCCACTCGCTGAGCAGCACTACCTCCAAGCAGCCTGCAGGAGGAAGGGAGTATTCAATCGGAAACTTTAATTGAAACCAAACCTAGGTCCGGTGGCTTCTCCTGGGGGAGCTGCCTGGCCTCCTCATCCCAACAGTCTCCCCATGCCGTCCACTGGCACATCCTCAGCTGCTGGAGGTCTTGCACAATTAGCCTTTGTTGAAATCCAGGTCTGATTTCTCTGTGCAAGTGGTTGAAAGAGCAGGCTACTTGGGAGAGCATTAAGTGGGGCTCCTGGGCCCCAGGTCCTCCATCCCTTGCCGTGGGTACGTTAGCCTTTCTGGAGGTGCTGGGAGAGCCCAGGATGATGAACACCAAGTTATGTGAACTGGGTAGGAAGAGGGCGAGGAAAGCCTGAGGACAGGGTCAACAGCTATCGAGTTACTTCTGAAACCAGTAGAATCCCAGGGCCTGTCTGGGTTCCCACATGCTGGTGGTGATGAAATTGATTGTGAATCAGTGTTCTAGAAGTTTCTCTGGCTGAACTCTGAGGCTGGCATGTTCTTTGGGGTGCCTTTGATTTTCTGTTTCACAAAAGCTCGGTTCATGTGGAACAAGAATTAGTGGTCAGGAGCACACTATTCTTCACTGAAATGTCTGAGACGCCCGTAGGGTTTTCCGTTTCAGTTCTGAACGACATGCTTGCTAAGTTTTTTAAGCCAGATTTGAACAGTTTTAGTATGACAAAGTACACCTAAGATTTAGCATTGTAACCATTTTCAAGGTGTCACCTTGAAGACTAGGGTGTGCTGGATGCAAGTCACAGTATTGTCCATCACCTCCTATTGCAGAGAAAGCTTGACGTGAGTAAGGAAGATCGAAGAAGAACCGATGCCTTGAGTGACGATGAAGACACCAAGTGTCCCACAGATTCCCCGCAGAGTGGACAAACTTGTCACAGGGGAAGGACAGCCAGCATCTCCTTTGAAGTGTGGCCGCTGGGATTCGTCTGTTGTGGCTTGGGCGTGTCATCAGGAGGGACCTGTCCTAGAAGAGTCCACAAGAGCAAAGGAAGACCTTCAAAGAGCTGGGCTGGGACAGCAGCAGCCACAGTGGACTCAGTACACCAACGACTGTGAGGGGCACCGGGCAGGGCTCCTCCTGTACTAATGGGGTCGCAAGGAGACTCAACAGCACCTAAAACCAGCAGCGCCATCAAAGTCACCAATCCACGGTCCATTTGCAATGTCCGACCACCATTTCTATTTCTAGGATATGCCATCACTCCAATCGGCAGTCGCTGCCCCCCTCCCTCTGCACCCCACGGCCCCTCATTGCTCTCTCTGGGGATCTGTTCATGCTGCACATTCCACATAAACACATCCCCTTCCTCAGCACCGTGTTTTTTAGTTCCTCTGTGCTGTAGTGTGCACCAACACCTCCTTCTCAGGGCTGAGTGAAGTTCTCTGGAACAGGGAGCCACATCCTGTTTACCCTCCGTAGATAAGCATCCGGGTGGTCTCCATGCTTGTGCTGTTGTGGATAACGCTGCAGCAAACACCAGTGTCCATATATCCACTTTCAATTCTGTTGGGCATACGCCTTAGTGTAGAAATGCTGTATCATGAGGTAATTCTGTTTTCTTCTTACTGAAGAACCTAAAGATACCATTTTTTAAAAAACTTTTTATTGTGATTTGAGCATAAGTTTGCAGAGCAGGATTGGTTTCCACTCATGCGCTCACACCACTTTGGTTTTTACATTGATCACGGAGGGCCTCCACGTGGGAACAGCCCTCTCCCCACTTCTTCCTTGTGCTTCGTGCTTCCATTCATCCTGTCCTCTCCCTTCATGTCGTCTGAGTTTTATCCTTGGGAAAAGCCATCCCTTTGACCTTGCATGGTTGGTTGTTTGAAGGAGTGAGTGTCCCCTGGTGTTAGTCACCAGATTGTTCGGCTGAAAGTTGGGTTACATAAAGGAGCTGAGAACCAGGCTCACTGGGTAACACTGGTTCACAGAGGTACTATTTTTTTTTAAATGGAGTCTGACCCATCAAATATGACAGTATCAAAATGAGAAGTGAAAAACGAATGCTGAGTGTTCTCCAGAAGCAGAAGCATCCGGCTGGCTCCCTGGTCCTTGGAAGGTATGGGTTCTAAGAGCTCCATGAAGGTAGGGGGTGGAGGTGTGCGTGTTCAGCTTGGTGTCCCTACATTTGGGACAGTATCTGGAATACACAGTAAGTCCACAATGGGTATACTTAGAGGGTTGTTGGAAATTGTTCCCAATGGGGGACTGTGCTGTCGTAAGCACTGGTGGGAGGAAGAGAATGAATGTCCCGCATCCATCCTTGGAGGATGAGGGGGCAGCGGAGAATTCTGTAGTGGGACTGTCAGGCTAGGGGACCTGGGGGGGATTCTCTAATGGTGTGAGAGAACCAGGGGGAACCTGGGCTCTGGGTGCACAGACACACTCCTCATCTACCGCTGAGCCAGCATCACCGTCTCACACAACAATCACGGCAGCAAAGCCAGTCCACCAAACCCAGAAGTCACGGAGAGCAAGCAGGCATGGCCTCCCAGCACACCTGCTCCCAGGGAACAGAACTGCCCCGCAGAGCTTCCTGGGCTGTACACTGGTACGGGGCAGCTCTCATGGTGCAGTCTGTATGGAGCTGTGCTGTTAACCTAAAGACAACACCTTCATGGGGCTTTGGATCCACCAGCAGCCAGCCTCCTCCCCTGTGATTTGTAGCCTTGGAAACTCAACAGAGGTTCAAGCAGGAGTAGGCTCCCCCTTGACGGTTCTGAGGGTTTTCCTGAGAAGTCCTTATGGAGGCAGTCGCCTCATCACTGTCCTGTGGAGTGGCTGCAGGCCTTGACCTGCTAAGCTTCTGGTTAACAGCAGAGCATATAGCATCTTCTTAACTCGTGCTGTGAGACGACTGAACTAGATGCTAGAAGCTCTTTTACGATGACGGGAATGAGGCTCAGTAAGGCTCTCCTGATGATGTAGATGGCAGAGAACCCTGGAGCTCAGGATTTCCTTGTCCTGGGGCCATCCTGAAGGTGACAGTGACACACCCCCCTCCTGCCCCCCATGAGTCTTCCTCTGGGACTGCTTTAGAACTTTGGGTGCTTTTAGGTGGCATGAAGGCTGTTACCACCAGGGGGATGGAGGCGAGCCCCCGAGCTAAAGAAAGGTGACCCCGTAGAATGTGGAAATCGTCAAGGAGCATTATCAATGTTACATACAAGTAAAAGAATGCTGTAGATTATTTAAAAAATGGTTGCAACCGTACATCAACATGGAATTAAAAAAAACTCAAAGTGGGTTCAGAAGAGGCCGTGGAATGAGGAATATTCTTTTTGTTGTTAAGTGGATCGTGACTGAAAGCAGAGGCTACCAGACAGATTCTGAACTGTGTCTTACTGGCCATGCAGAGGCATTCCCCTGTACAGACTATGACAAATCATGGAAAGCTGTTTGTTCATTGGGAAGGACACCTGATTTCCAGGGAAGGTCATGTTTTCCACTGTGTCTTTTCTCTTGGGGTGCTTGCTCTTAGAAGCTCACTACTCCGTTGTGAATGGCCAGGCTACACAGGGAGGCCACTACTGAGCTCTGGCCAGCAGCCAGCAACAGGTACTTGACAGAATTCTCCAGGAACTGACAGAAAACCAACTGAGATGCTTCAGCCCTCAAATTTATTCCTGGACGTGCTCTCTGGCCAACGCTAAGAAATTTGGAAGACAGAAACCTGGCCAACTGCCTGGAAGTGTTCCATGCCTGGGTCCATTCCCAAAAAGGTAATCCAGCAGAATGTGGAAATTATAAAATAAAATCGTTAATGTCACATGGAGGTGAGACTATACTGTAGATCAATAAAAAAATTATTATAAGAATGTATTTCTAGGGATCAGCCAGGAATCTGAGCTGGATTCAGAGTAAGATCCAAAATGAGGGACATGACTGTTGATACCAGATGGGTCATGGCGGAAAGCAGACAGAGGTGGACCTATGGTTTCGCTGTATAGAGCTGTTCTACAGGGTGGCTTGTGACAAACTGTGGATGACTGCTTGGTGGCTAGCAACAAGGAAGGACTATCTGAAGGAGAGCTGGATTCTCAGCAGATGCTGATCCAGTGACACCCACCAAAACCTCTCTCAGGGCACTCACTCAGAGAAACCAGCCACTTGTCTGTGAAGGGCCAGGCCATACAGAGAGGACACTACGGGTACTGGCAAGTGTCCACTACCAAGGCCCCGGCACGTCAGTGCCCACCCTGACGGGGACACCCGGCTCCACTGGCGACGCCAGCCCCACCTCTGAGCCGGCCCGGCTGACGCCACACCAGGGAGCAACTGCCAAAGCTACAGATTCATAAGCAAAATAAATGTCAGTGTTTATCTCTGGGCAATTCGTTACCTAGCAATAGATAACAGGAGCAGAGGACTGGCCCTGGGGGGACCCATGCCCACCATGCTCTCCCTGCCCCTTAAGTTGGCATCCAGCTGGCTTCCTCCCACACCAGTTTTTCACGGCTTTACTGACAAAGTCCCAAATGGTCCTGCGTCAGACTTCCTCATCTACAAAAAGGGGAGAAGGATGTACTGCTTCTTTCAAAACTCCAACCCTGCTGCAGAGTCAATGCCACCCCCCACAGGTCCTGATGGACGGAGCAGAACCATTGAGGGGGCTCCCGATGTCACAAGTCCCTACAGATGCTGACTCCCTTGTTTTTCCTGCAGAGGACCTGGCATGTCCAAACCACTAATCTAATGCTTCACCCACTGGGCCACCACGAGTCTCTATTGTCTCTGGCAGCAGACTCAGCTTTCCACAATGCACCCAGCTCTAGGTCCCATGTGGGCAGTTCTGGTGGCTTAGTGGTAAAGAATTATGCTGCAACAAAGAATTGTGGTTCAAATCTACCAGCTGCTCTGCTGGGAAAGGTTGCTGGCAGGTCAGCTATGGGTGGATTCCAATTTGATGGTACACCATGCCAGCAAAAGGTTCCATCCATGGGAGGCAGAGCCTTGGTGGGGCCCCAGGACACTGCCATCAGTGTCCATCCCTCCCTGGAGTTTGTGCTGGCCATGCCTCCTCCCTGACCTAGGGCACAATGTCTGGGTCACATGTGTGGTGAGGGAGTCACACTATCACTGGCACACCTGCTGGCTGAGCAGAAGTAACCATTTCAAGGAGCCTCAGGTGGGAGAAGCCACGGGACCCCTCAGTGCTGAGGGTCACGTCTGGCTAACGGACAGTCAGAACAATGACAACAAGGGGAAGCTCTGGCCCTACAGCCCTAAGAAGTTGTATTCTCAGTCTCAAAGAGCAAGGAGGTGGCTCCTGCCCTTCAGCCTTCAGGTGACACCCCAACACCTAGATCACAGCTGTACAGGAGGCCTGTTCCACATGCTCAGTGACTCGCCTGCACAGGGGCAGAGCCCAGCCCAGAACCAGGGCTCTGCCTCAGCTGCCAGCCTTCCCTGTGATCCAGGCATTTGCTACTGGGAGAAGATGCAGGAGAGCGTGAATGTGTGTGAGAGAGAGGGCATGAGTGTGAGTGTGGAGGCGTGCGTGTGCATGTGTGAAGTGAGCCTGACTGTGTGAGAGTGAACATGCAAAGGCGTGGAAGCAGTGTGACTCCCAACTTTCCGAACCTGTTAGAGGTGAAAGTTTGGGAAGCACTTTGGGATGGAACCCCCACCGCCCCTCCTCCAAGATCTGCCCTCTGAGGAGAATCAGCCCGCCCCTCATCCCTGTGGTGGCTGCTCTGTGCTGCCCTCTGCAAGGATGCCAGAGCCAGAGTCATCACTGCCGGAGACTTATTTACAGCCATCTCCGGGTTTTACTGCGGCGACCGTAAAACCCGAGTGCTGAGTCAGAAAGGTTTATGGTCCGGCATGTTTCAGGGCTTTTAGATTTTGCGTGTTTGGTTTGTCATTTTGAGACAAACCACAAGTTTTGTTTTGTTTCTTAAACAAAGGAATTTCAGGATTTGTGGGGAAGCTGGAGAGGACTATACATCCTGCAGTAGGAAAGAAAAGATCTTTCTGGAGTGCTGGCACAAAGAGAGACACACGGAGACACAGGCCATTCATCAGATGTGCTTTCTCAGCTGTCAATTCCAGTGCTCCCTCCCTCTCTCTTCTCTAGGTTTCTGTCTGTCTCTCTCTCTCTCTCTCTCTCTCCCTCTCTCTCACACACACACACACACACACACACACATACACACACTCCTGATGAAATGAAAAAGATAATTTACCTCTGCAAAGCTTCAGAAGACCCCACACTTCTCACATCTGTTGTCATCATTAGGTGCCATCAAGTTGGCTCCTGCACAGCAGACACAGCCCAGTCCTGCGCCCTCCTCCCAGACTCAGCTGGACTCGAGCCCACTGCTGTCAGTCCATCCTGCTGAGGGTCTTCCTCTCTTTCTGTGACCCTTTGTTCTCCCAAGCATGATGCCCTTCTCCAAGGACTGGCCTCTCCTGCTTACAGACCTCAAGCATGTGAGACACATGATAATAACCCTTTTGTCAAGGCACAGGTCTGAACTGTCATTGATATAGAATGTCCCAGTTTTTAGAAAAGGAATGTTTTCTTTCTTTCTAAAAGCATGTAAAATATAAAGCAAACTGAAGTAGTTTTGCCTCCAAGTCTCTTTCTCCTCTAAGGCTCAGAAAGAAAGCAGGGGAGCCTTCTTCCATCCACGAACAGCTCAACCCGGCTCTCTGTGTGCTCAGTGCAGAGAAGCCCTGCCTGACCTCCCCAGCCTCTCCCACTGTCCTTCACCTCCCCAGTCTCTCCCACTGTCTTTGACCTCCCCAGACTCTCCCACTGTCCTTGACCTCCCCAGCCTCTCCCAGTCTCCTTTCTCTCTGCACCTTTTTCTCTTGTTGCTTTGGAGGCTTCACTTTCAGTCAAAAATATTGTTTTAAACACAAAAACTTTATTTAAAGAGTTCACCTAAGATTTTTTTATTTTAAAGCCTCCTATATGGACTGAAGCTAAATGTCAAGAAAACAAAGATTCTAGCCACTAGACCAATTGGCAGCATCAGCATGGATGGTGAGGAGATTGAGATAGTTAACAGTTTTAATTTACTTGGCTCCACAGTCAACGCTCTTGGCAACAGCAGCCAGGAAATCAGAAGACGAATTGCATTGGGAAAGTCAGCTGTGAGGGACCTCTCAAGAGTACTGAAGAGCAACGATGTCAGGCTGGAGACTAAGGTGCACCTGATCCAGGCTATAGTCTTCGCAATTATGTGCTATGCATCAGAAAGTTGGACAGTGAATAGGGCTGATAGAAAGAGGATTGATGCCTTTGAGCTCTGGTGCTGGAGAAGAGTGTTGAATATACCATGGACTGCTAGGAGAACAAACAGGTTTGTCCTGGAGAGGGTGAAGCCAGAGTGTTCCCTGGAGTCAAGGATTCTGAAGCTTCGTCTGACATATTTTGGGCATGTTGCAAGAAGGGACTGGTCCTTGGAAAGAGACATCATGTTCGGCAGAGTGGAGGGGAATCGAAGGAGAGGAAGACCTTTGGTGAGATGGATCAATTCTGTGACTGGAGCGGTGGGAATAAGTGCGTTTGAGATGGCTAGGTTGGCACAAGATAGAACAGCATTTAGAGCTCTTGTACATAGGGTCGCTATGAGTTGCCAGCGACTCGATGGCACATAACAACAACAACAAACTTAAAGGCAAAATTTAACTCAATTTGTGTGTATGTGTGTGCGTACTTATTTGGTACAAATGTAACTCAAGAACCATTTCCCGTGTGAGTCCACTTTGGAGGAGTGCAGGTAGCACAGAAGTTAAGCATTTGGCTGCTAGCAGAAAAGGCTGTGGTTCAAATCCACCAGTGGCTCTGAGAAAGAACAATGAGACAGTCAGCGTTCATAAGCTCGACACCTTCAGAAACCATATGAGCAGCTCTGCTCCGTTCTGCAGGATGGCTGGATGCAAATGAGTCATCTTTGGGTTTTGTATTTAGTTTGATGTATGTATTTAGGGAGGTAAAATGTGCAAAGCCATCTTAGACAGGGAGCAGGTCCCCACACTGCTGGAGGCCGGTCCTGCACAATAAGGACCTAAGTGGGCCTAGAGCAGCTCAGACCCCACCCTGGTCTGGGCGAAGTGAAGGCATTCTCCCTTCCCATGCTTGGAGGGATCCGGCCCATCACGTGGAAATAGGGAGACTTGCTGCCGTCGTCCTCCACATCATCTGGAATGCTGGCAATATGGGGAGAGGACATTAACAGACTACCAAGGACACATTCCCTCACCCACTAAACAGCACATGTTTCAGACCACCCTCCAGAAAAACTAAGATGGGGTGCCTCACGACGGGAGGCCCTAGGGCCTGAGAGCTGGGTTTCAGTCTGACATCCAATCACAGGGCAACACAACTCTCAAAAAGGACGCTGCTCCCCGACTCATCTCCCTCCAGAGAAGGCCCAGCCCTCTGGGTACCACTGACCCCATATGGCCTGGCACACACCCGGTCCCTCTATCTTAGACAGAGATGGGTACATTCAGTGGGGTTATGGGAATCTCAATATCAGAGTTGAAAAAACACACATTAGCCGGACATGGGCCACAGACCAGTGTCACATCAGCGGATTTCTGGGGAATCAGTGCAATCAGAAACCTCTCAGCTGGAAGCATGTGTTTCTGTTCAACACTCACGTGCATGGTCTCACAGTGAAGCATGCAAGCTGAGGAGAGGTGAGGGTAGAGATTCTGGGGGGCCCATCAGGAAAGGCATGTAGGAAAGGGGGGCTTGGGCATGACTCCTAGTGACCGCTGAGCTAAGCCCCAAACCCTGACTGGCCTCCATTCTGTACATCACTGCCCACCCCTCACAGGAGATGATGAGTCATGTTCCCATTTGCCTAGGACAGTCAGGACACGCTGGTTACTGACAGTGGCCTTTCACTCAGCAAGTATCCTTGGAAGATGGCAAAGTGGAGGTCACTCTGCTTAGAAGCAGTGCGTGAACCTCCACTCTGTGACAGATGGGGCAGAGCCGCAGGTGTGATGTCGACAGCCACATGCATATTTAGTCACTCTTGAGCCCATGGAATTTTGAGGACTGTCCCCAACACACACAACTGCGTGTGCTTCTGCAAGAGTGCATACCCTGACATGTGGCTCGAACACACACACACACAGAGTTGTCACAGGCGTCATATAGCTGGATTCTAGCCTGTGCACCACACGTTCCTGTGGTTGGGATGAGAGAAGTGAAGTTACCCTAGGGTTGGGCAGACAAATGAGAGAGCAGAGGGACAGACAGGGGGAGGAAGAAACAGCAGCCAGAGAGCTTGGAGAAGAGCAAGCGCTTCATTTGCACAGACAACTAAGTCCCTCTCATCATGTCAGTTCTGGGCATCTGAGGAGTCAGCCCCAGATATGGTCCCAAGCAGCATGCACCACACAGGAGAGGAAGGCTGGAGGAGGCCCCTCTCAGTGAGCGACCACTGAGGGGGCCTGAGTTCCACCCTGGGAGGGGCAGCACCCTAACTGTAGGGGAGGGTTCTGTAGGAATGAAGTGGGCAGGGACTTCCCATGGGGCCCCTCAGACATCACTGATCGCTGCTTAAAGAGGGCCTTGGAGGGTGGGGAGGGTGGGTGGTAGTCACTGCACTGGCCCCAGAGAGTAAGGCAAGGCACAGGTGGGCATGGCCACACTGCTGAGATGCTGTGACCAGGTACCACCCCCTTGGATAGCTGGGCAGTAGGCGCCCCGCCTCCGCCTCCAGATGTGGGTGGCCTGGGGAGGGGTCTGTACAGTGAGCCTTCCCGACCACCCAGGGAGAACACTGCTGACAGCGGCCATCCGCCATCGCTCTGCTCTTAACAGACTAGACAGCAGGACCGGGGATGGAGGTGAGTGTGACATCTGAGGGAGCCCCCACACAGTCACATGAGGCCTTCTCCTGCTGTGCTCCCAGCCCAGTCCACTGCTGGGGATGTCATGGTCACCCGGAACAAGCAAACCAAGCTAACAAGCCACCAGATGGCAATGGGTGACAGGTACTCTCTTGCACCAGACTCACGTCTCCCCACCACACACGGTCACCATCCAGTGGCCATGTAGATGGCCCCATGTTTGCCTTCCAGCTTGGAACAGCAGCAGAGTTGGATCCCACCACCCCTCCATACTCTTCCTTATGATGATGTGCCACAGGACCCCTCACAACGCCCTCAGGTCCAGCATCAGACCCCATGTGTCCTGACACTGGAGGACGAGATGACCATCAGTGTCACCATCAACGTGGGAACCCAAAGAGCAGAGTGTTGTGGGATAGTCACAAGCCTCACAGGACAAAAATCAAATACGTCAATGAGAACATGTGAAGCCCGGTAGGGGCTGCTGCTGGGGCTAGGGGTCCGCTCCTCATCTGCCCTCCTGAGCGTCTGGCATTCCCGCCGTGGAAGCTCCTGAGACGAGGCTGGGAGAGTCTTCTCTTTGTGAGCATGGGGCCCCTGGGCGAGGTGATGGGTGGTCTCCAGAAAGATATACAAATGCATAATGTTTCGTGTACAGATTCCAGTGCTGTGGGGCCTCCTTGAGCTCATCTGGGGCTGCCCAGCGGGGCGTGCAGGTGGCTACAATGGCTAGGAAGCATGTTTTTGAATCTGACAGCTCCTACAACTCCTCCACTTTCTAGCTGGGGTCCCAAGTGAGTCATGTGATACCTGTGTCTTGATGTCCTCATCTATAAAATGGGGGCAGTGACAGCAAACCTCACAGAGTGTGTGGGGCTGTGGGGACCCTGAGCTCAGCACGCGGCTCTGCACATTGTCAGGTGCTGTCAAGTCAGCGCCAACTCAGTGACCTCAGAGACCACAGGACAAATCCTGCCTCGTCCTGCCCATCCAAACAGTCTAGGCTGTTCTCGAGCTCATTGCTGTAGTCGCTGTTTCAGTCTGTCTCATTGAGGGGCTCCCTCTTCTTGACTGACCTTCTGCTTCCCCAAGCATGATGTCTAACTCCCTGTTCCTTCTTGACCACATACCCAAAGTACAAGAGATGAAATCTTGCCACTCTTGCTTCTGAAGAGCACACTGGCTGCACTTTTCCCGAGACAGATCTGCTTATTCTTTTGGCAGCCCACAGTACATCCACTGTGTTTCTCCAACATCACAATTCAAAAAGCATCAGTTCTTCTTTTATCTCCTTATGCACTGTCTGGCTTTCACATACATGTGAAGCAACTGAAAAGACTATGGCTCCAGACAGGCACACCTTATTCTTTAAAGTAATTTCCTTGCTCTATACCCCACTGTGAGGATATTATAAATGGCAGTGGCTGTTATGAGGTGATCTACAGGGATACTCCCAGCCCTAACATCATAGCCACTGTCAACTGTGGACATTCCAACTGAACACGGGTAGGGTAGCATGGGTCTTGAGGTTTCCTAGGCCCCAGGAATGGGTTTTCAAGAGAAAATATCTTTCTGGGTGAGGAAATATAAGTCCATTGCCAAGACCAGTGGAAAAGTGTAGGTTTAGCTGGTGGATGATCAAGGCCAGGTCTCACTGAAGCCGTATCATTTGGGGGTGCCCTTGAGTCAAACACTAGGGTCCAGCCTATGCCAATAGGTGATACACTGCCACAGGGGACAAGAACTCTGCAATTCCCTGGGAACTTGTGCAGGAAACGAGCACATCTGTTAAAAGCTCACTCTGCTCAGAGCTTCCTCTATTTCAGCACCAGAAACGAGAGAGACTGTCTCACCCCATTTTACAGAAGTAAACAATGAGGCTGAAGGATGGAAACTCAGCTTCTTGACTGGTCCCCCTGCAAGAATGTTGGTGCTGATTGAGCCCAGACCTGGTCTGTTGCCACGATTTCACAGCAGTCCTAAAGTGTGGGCTCTATGGTGCTCCTATTTCACTTGAGAGCAGAGGTGCTGAACTGATCAGGAAACAATCAACAACAGTGCTGGACCCACGGCCAGCCACAAAAGAACCTAGACAAATTCAAGTAGAGAGGCAGCCCATAGCACACCTGAGCAGTCCTCCACCGGACCAGCAAGGGAAGTGTGAGAAGCTGTCACAGCAGGGAGAAGACGTGATGGTGAATGTTACATGGGGTCCTGGGACAGAAAAAAACACCTTTAGGACAAACAGAGAAAATCTGAGTATGGACTTTTAAAAATGCTAACATACTGTATCAATGCAAGATACTAACACAGGAGGAAACTGAGAAAACAAGAACTCTTTCTACCATTCTTCCAATTTTATAAAATTACAAGTGTGTGAATAGTTATGGCTGATAAAAAATTAAGATGACTGATGGATAAAGATGTATGGTTGAAGATGGACAGAAAGGTGGATGGATGGATGACAGTTAAGTGGGCAGGATGGTCAGATAGATGGATGAATGGATGTATAGATGGACAGAGGGAAGGACAGATGGATAAATGGATGGAAGGAAGGGTAAATGGATAGGTGGATGCATGGTTGGGATGGATGGATAAATGAATGAACAGATGAAAATAGATAAGTGGGTAGGGTGGAGGAATGGATGGATGGATGAAAGGACAGATATATGAGGATGGATACCAGTGTGAGTAGATGATGGGTAGTATGGATGGATAGATGAGCAAATAGATGGGTAGATGGATGGATGGATGGATGGATGGATGGATGGATGGATGGATGGATGGACGGATGGACGGAGGGACGGACGGACGATGTTAGGTGCCACTGAGTTGATCCTATGACAACAGCTCTGAACCCTGCCCTATTTTGAGCCAGTATCACTGACTTCGACACACCTAATCCCATTACTCCAATTACCATGTCAATCCATCTTATCCAGGGTCGTCTTCTCTTGCATTGTCCCTCCACCCTACCAAGCATGATGTCCTTCTCTAAGGACCAGTCCCTCCTGGCCATGTGCCCAAAGTATGTGCAATGGAGCTTCAAAATCCTTGCCTCCAAGGAGAAACTTGGTTTCACCTTCTCTATGGCAGACCGATTTGTTCTCTTGACGGGCCACGGTATCTTCAAGACGCTTCTCCAGCATCACAACTCAAAGGCATCAATTCTTCTCCTGTCATCTTTAGTCACTGTCCAGTTCTCTGATGCACACCACGTAACTAACCGGATGGATGGATGGATGGATGGGTCGATAGATGGGCAGACAGGTTTGATGGATGGTGGATAGAAGGATGAATAAATAGGTAAATGGGATGAATGAATAGAGATAGAAAAATGCAAGCACCACAAAATGTTGATAATTACAGGACCTTGCTTAGTGTAAGAAGTCACTATGCAAGTTTTCAATTTTCATAATACAGCTTTGAGAGACTAGGAAGGATCAGAAAAGCTCATCAAATTCAAGTTTCTTTGTACCTCTGTCCTTTCTACCATTCTGCTGTTGAGAGGGTGAGGGGTGGTCTCACCATCTCCTGGAAGCAGAGCACCCCTTCAACATATTGGGGGTCTCACTGTCACTGTGTTATTGCCTGAACAAGGCACCCCTGGATGTGGCATCTGGCTTTCTAACTGTGTCCTTCTTCTCTGCGCGCTGACCTGAGTCTGTAGCAGACAGGTGTCAGAGGTGCTGAATGCCAGGACGAGGCGGGGCCTGTGGGGCCTGTGCAGCCTTCTGGCTCACACCGCATGGAAGCAGCAGTGAGTAACCACATCATCCTCCATGCCCCTCCCATAGTCATGAGTCAGAGGGCGCCCACCTGAAACGCAGACCCTGGGGCTGCTTCAGTGCACATGGTGGGACACGGGCAGCAGGCAGGTGGCAGCGGTGGGGAGTGGTCAAGCAGTGGACATCTGGTGGCTCCCAGGAGCCCGGCCCCTCCTGCTGCTTGAGGATAGGACTCACAAACAATCCCAAATGCTCACAATCTGCTCCTCCAGAGAGGATGTTTGTGGTAACAGAGCAATGTGCCACCCAGTGCTGCAGCTTTGGTGTCTCGTTTCCGTGGTCACAAGTTATTCATCCAAAATTGGTCTTTGCTAAGAAACAACAGAGGAAAAATTCCATGCTGTAAAATGGTATTTGAAGCCATCTTCCATCTGAGGGTTGATATGGAACATGGAAAGGAGGGAGTGGGGACACAGGGAAGGCAAGGGGGAAAGAGACACTTTGGAGGCGGGTAATGAAGCCCTCCCAGCTGGTTTGGTTTTAAAGCTTTTCTCTGTTGGGCATATTTCTCACTGAGCCTACTAGTCCTTGTAAGGGAGCCTGGGGATCACTGGTGGCCGTGTGGGTGAGGGATTGCACTGCTAATCTAAAGGTTGATGGTTCGAATCTGTCAGCTACTCTTTGGCAGAAAGACGAGCAATCTCCTCCAGTGTGACTCACAGCCTCTGAACATCTGCTGGAAGCTCAGTGAGGAGTCAGTTCCCCCTCAAGAGCAGTGAGAGAGAACAGATCACCCTTGGAAGGACTGAGTTCATGCCGCCATGTGGACACGGGGCACATTTTCAGTGCAATGCATAGTAGGTTAGGTGCTGGGTTGATAACCAGAGGATAGTGGTTCAAATCCATCAGCTTTTCCACAGGAGAGAAGATTCACTGCCTTGGGAATCCAGGTGTTAGACTGACTCAATGACAGTGAGTTTGGGGTAGCTTTCTCAAAGGGCTAAGGGTTAAGGTCCAATCAACACGTGGACCCCCTTTCAAAACCTCTCAGTCAGGCCGAGATGGCAGATGGGGTTTCAGACCATCCACGCTCCCTTCCTGCTTCTCTGATGAGCAAGGAGGTTGTCTTCTCGCCACAGTGTTCTGGACCAATCCCTGGGCATTACTGCTGGTCCTCTAGTGGTGAGGGGCTTACCAAGCTCCCTAAGTCCATCTGCAGACCCCACTACTGCTGTCCACCCTCCTCCCAGAGTCCACAGCCCCGAATGAACAGGGCAACTCTGGCCCTCAGCATTCAGCCATGCTCTGTCTCCCTGTGCTGTGTGTCCAGTCCTGGCCTGTTGTCGCCTCCTGGGCCTCCATGTCCCTCTGCACAAATCGCAGCCAACACCACCACCCACAGGCTTTGTGAGGGTGGAGCCAGGACACTTAGAGCACCTGGGGACCCACTGATGGAGCAGGTGCTGGGGGACATCACTGCCATCACCTGGAAGACACAGGCTGGGGGAGCCAGGGTCCTTTTCCTCCTTGGGGAGGGGGGGACACAGACAAGCAGGCCTTGTTTAACAGTGCTTCGCTCTCTTTATGTCACACACTGTGAGCTCACACACAGGCCTGTGGCCACCGGGTCCAGCAAGCCTGCCAGCAACATGTTTCAACAGCATGTGACACTCCATCTCTGTGTCCCACTTTCGTCATTCTCGCAGTATTTCAGAACTTCCCATCATATAGCACATTTAATGAACCACAGACTACTTACAAGTGTCAGTGGAACTTGACAGTGATATGCGGGCTCCCCAAAATGCATGTGACTTGCAGTGTTGTGGTCCTGGTCTGGAGGTGGTGAGCGGGCACTGAACTGCAACATGTCTTCAGTCTGCCTGTGGGGCTGTAGGCATGTGGCGTCTCTGAACAACATTCAAGGGGCACAGCTCCCTCCTCACTAGCACCCCACCTGGGCTTTGCGCTGAGAACTGATGGGACGGTCAACATACAAGTGGAGAAAGCTTAGGCACGCTTCTAAGAAAACTATCAGCAGATTCCATTCTATTCCCTGAAGTGACTTCAGGCTTCTAATTACATTAGATGTAAAATAAACTAGTGTTGATGTGCCCTACATCCTTCTGAGGGCCTTTAGGACACGGGCTTCCCTGTAGCCCCATGGCATCCTCTGCTCCACAGGGGGACTGCCACAGGACGCTCAGGAGGCCCGCATGTAGTTCTGCCTGACCCTGGATGAGCAGCAGGGGCGGGGTGGCGGGGGGGATACGGAAGTGACGCTGGGTCAACAGGCCCCTAGAAACTCAGTATGGGTCACATCTCCAAATCACAGAAACAAAAATCTTCACCACTGGCCTTATGGACAATGTCATGATGTTGTTGTTGACGATGACTGTCTTCGAGTCAAGCACAACTCATAGCAATCCTACGAACAAATGGCCTGAAGCCCCTCTACGAAAATCGACATTTATCAATGTTCATAGAGTTTCTGGAGGCATGTTATTTAGGAAGTGGATGCCACTCATGCTTCTACATAGTATGTTATTGTTTTTATGTGCCATTGAGTCTCCTGCGATGTATAGTGACCCTATGTACAGCAGCTCTGAACCCTTCCCTGTCCTGATCCAGTCTCACTAACTCTGATACACCAACCCCCATCGCCTGTTACTGTATCAATCCATCCCATCTGGGATCTCCCTCTCCTGCATTCACCCTTCTGAGCATTATGTCCTTCTCCAAGGACCGGTGTCTCCTGGCCACATGCCCAAAGTAAGTGAGGCAGAGCTTTAAAATCCTAGCCTTCAAGGAAAGACTTGGTTTCACCCTCTCCAAGACAGATCTATTTGTTTTCTTGGCAGTCCATGGTACATTCAAGACTCTTCTCCAGCACAACTCAGAGGCATCTATTCTTCTTCTGTCATCCTTAGTCATTGTCCAACTCTCTGAGGCATAACAAGTAATTGAGAAGGCCATGGCCTGGATTAGGCGCACCTTTGTATCTAGATTGACATTGTTGCTCTTCAGCACTCTGGAGAGGTTCATGACAGCAGATTTTCCCAATGCAGTTCGTCTTTTGATTTCCTGATTGCTGGTGTTAAGAGTGTTGATTGTGTATCAAAGCAAGTTGTAATTGTTAACAACCTCGAGCTCTTCTCCATCTAATATGGTGCTGCCAATGTGCCCAGTGGTGAGAATCTTTGTCTTCTTGATGTTGACCTTCAATCCATATTGAAGACTCTAATCCTTGACCTTTTTCAGCAAGTGCTTCAGGTCCTCCTCAGTTCCTGCAAGCAAGGTTGTGTCATCTGCATATTGTAGGTTGTTAATGAGTCTTCCTCCAATCCTGATGCCACACTCCTCCTCCTAAAGCCCTGCTTCTCGAATGATCTGTTCTGCATACCGATTGAAAAGGTATGGGGACAGAATGCACACTTTTCCTGATTTTTAACCATGCAGTGTTTCCTTGCTCTGTTCTGAGGACTGCTTCTTTGAATGTCATGAGGTGGAGGAAAGACTGAAGTGGTCAATGAGTTCCATTTACTTGTATCCACAAGCAACACCCATGATAGTAGCAATCAAGGCATCAAAAGACATGTTAGACTGGAGAGATCTGCTGAAGCAATGATGTCTGTCGCCTTGAAGACTAGCATGCACCTGATCCAAATCTTGCTATTCTCAGCTTCCTATGCATCCGAAGGCTGGACAGTGAATAAGGACAACAGAAGAAGTGATGCCTTTGACTTGGCTGTGGGTGAAGAGTATTGAATACCCCACAGACTATCAAAAAACCAAACAGGTCTGTGCTGAAGGAAGTGTAACCTGAGTGCTCCTTAGGGGCGTGGATAGTGAGGCTTCATCCTACACTCTGGGCATATTCTCAGGAGGAGCTCTGTCTCACCTTGGAGAGAGACATCGTACTGGGACAGGTGGAGGAGCAGAGAAAGAGCGGAAGTTCCTCAGCGAGACACATGGACACAGTGACTGCAGCGCTGGGCTGGAGCAGGACAGACATCCTGGGTGTGGTACAGGAAGGGGCACTGTTCAAATCTATGGTTCACGGGGGACGCAATGAGTCACAGTCAACTCGATGGTACAACAACAATGACCACAACAAGCTCAACCCAGAGGAAGTCACCCTGCGGTTCTGGTGATGAGCGCTCCAATGGACAAGGTCCTGTCTGCTGACTTGCCTTCCCCAGGGAGCCCCTCACAGGTGGCGATGCTGAGTGGAAGCAGCTGCTTGCTCAAAGCAGAGACCTGAGCAGCTGAGATTAAGCAGACAGCATGGCTTCAGGAGAAACCGGGTCGGTGTCCTGCTTTGTCCAGCTAGCTCCATACGCTAAGCATATCTATCATGCCCAACCTTGGGCCCAGAGATGGTGGACCCAGTAGTCGTTAGAGAAACCCTTTAAATCCTCACAAGACAGCAGCTGATGCTCACTAGCAAAGGCTAGAGGCTGAGTAACATCAAGTGTTGGTAAGGATTTGGGAATGGAGCTTTGTGCCTTAACGCTGGCATTGGTGTGGATGGGTACAGTTGTCAGAAAGAGCAACCAGCAGTCCTCTGTCCAGTTAGGTCCTGCGTGTCCTCGGTTCCTTCAGTGGAACTTCAAGGGTTCTGAGGCAAGTATATTCCCACTTGGGTCTGTATCTGAGGGAGGAGAACCTGGGGCAGCATCTGTGCCCATTTCTCAGTTGTGGGTTTGGGGGCAGGGGAATGTATAGCATTAAAGAGGCCTAAAGAAATGGGTTCCTGGGCGCTCACAGGGTGGGAGCCACAGCTGCCCCAAGTCCTGCTGTACACAAGTGCCTGAGCCTCATGAGCTGACTTTGGGCTCTGTACCCTGAATCGCTTCCTGAACATAGTCATCTTTTTAATGGACCCCACTGACCACGTGTGCACCCCAGGCAAGTCTGAGGTGTCCTGGAGGGGTTAGCCACCGCTCTCCTCAGGGTCTCTGCGCACTGGTGGTGGGGAGGGTCTTGTTTCTTTTGAGTCAGTAAGGATCAGGACTTAGGGGGCTGAGGAGCTTGTCCATCATGGCCCAGGATGCTGATGGTATGTGACCCCTGACACATGTGGACAGAGCACATGGCCTCCACCAGACCACACTGCCCCTCACTTCTGCCCTCTGCCCCTCCCTGTTACATCTGTAAAACATGTAGGCTCATTCAGTGCACTGGTTATCACCACTGGCAGAGAAGGTGGGGTAGGTGGTGAAGGGCTTTGGCAGTGTGCAGACATTTCAGCTCCTCAAAAGCATGACATCCTTGTAGGCAGAGCCCAGGGATGCTGTTAACCATCCCACGGAGGGGCACCAGGCCAGGTGTCAGCATCCCCAGGGGACCCTCTAATCCAGAGTCTATGTCCCACATAGCACATCGGAAACACATTTTTGTCAAGTTCCTTAAAAGGAAATGTTAAAAAAAAATCTCTCCATCTTCCCAACTCCAGTCAGTCCCAGAAAATACTCTCCCCCTCCACCCCCTGGTCCTTCCCCAGAGGGCTGCCTGAGAGAGGCTGGCCTCCAGACAGGAAAAGGACTTAATTCCTTGGAATGGATTGGACTTTGCTTCTCGGGCTGGGGCATCGACTTCCTCCTCTATCCCCCTGTTGCCCTGGATTGAAGTGAGCTGTGAACCAGGCCTTCTTTATAAAGGGCCACACGGCATCCATCCCTCTCTCTCCCCCAGCTCCCTAGGATCGAGTATCACATTACTAATTCCCTTAATTGCATGTCTGGGCTAAAAACAGACTCTCTTAGTTTTCATAAGAAGTTACATTCTTAATGACATTAAAACACTGTGGCAAATGAAGCTAAATGTTAGCTGATGGACCGAAATCATGAATCAGGAATCGAGTGTTTACCTAAGCTTGTTTATCCTTCTCGGTCACTAGTCCTGGAGGTTCTGCCAGTGAGGAGCGGGGACAGTGGTGTAGGGTTCAGTATCTGGAAAAGACTCAAGAATCTGTGTTTGCCTTCCACTCCCTGCCCAGACTGGGTGGACGGCAATCACTGGGTAATCAAAGAATCAGAGGTGGGTGGGAGTTGCGTGATTCGGTGATTCGTCCCTGGATTTCCACAGAGGGAAGGCGGACAGAAGAGACGGAAGCTTGCTGCGTCTTGGTTCTTTCGGGCTCAATCACCTCACAGTGACAATAATAAGTAAAGATGTGTGGGGGTTGACAGCCAGTGACAGTATAGCAGCTTCCAGAAGGGCTGTGATTTGGGCTCACACCGCCTCCTGCAGACCCAGGAATCAGGAGGCTCCCAGCCAGGTAATGTGAGCCCAGCAAGACTAAGAAGCCATCTCCTGGGGAGCTGCCTGCAAGGCATAGCCCCCAGGCTGGTCCTGAGCCTCAAAGACCCTCAAAGGAGGTGTGGGCTCTGCCACAGGAACTCACCAGTAGAGCCCTTCTTACAGACTTGCTTATCACTTGTAAACTCCTCTCCCCAAGATACCTTATCATCTGCATCTTCTCTCTGTGGGATCTCCAGATATTGATGCCTCTCAGTTCTCGCCCTCCCTCTCTCCTCCCACCCTGTTCCCCTCTCTTCCCCTCATTCTCTCAATCCTCTTCTTCTCATTCTCTTCACTTTTTTCCCTCCTTCTTCTCTCTCCCTTCCCTCTTCTTAATTCCCCCTCCCTCTCCTTTTCTTTTTCTCCTCTTTCTTTTCACTCCCTCCCCAACCGGCTTTCTCTCTCTATCTCTCTCCCCTCCCTCTTTCTTATGGGTGCTAGAATCATCACCATTCTATAGATGAGGAAAGTGAGTCTCAGTGAAGACCAGTCACCCCACCAGTTAGTGGTGAATCACCCACCACCCACCCCACCACCTGATTGCTCCATCTCCACACCCTGACTCCACCCTCACCTTTAAACACCACACTGCTGTCTTTGCTGTAGACAGATCTTATTTTATTCAGCACACCTCTTGCTTTTCTCATTTAAGCCATGATACACTCAATGAACAAACTTGTGGACATTGAATAAAGAAGTCCAAAGAAGAATCTATGCGTCTGACTTGAGGGGGGGTTGGTGAAGAGCATTGAGTATCCCATGGGCTGCAGGAAAGAACAAGCAAATCCATTTTGGAGTAAGTGCTCCTTAGAGGCAAGGATGATGAAACTTGGTCTTGCATATTTTGGGTGTGTTGTTAGAAGGGACCAGCCCTTGGAAAGGGACATCATGTTGGGAAAGGTGGAGGGTCAGAGAAGCAGAGATGATCCTCAACAAGAGGGATTAGCACAGCATCTGTAGCAATGAAATGTGTCAGGGATGTTAAGGATGATTCGGGTAGGGCAAAGCTTAGATGCATTTTTCACAAGGTCACTATGAGTTCCAGCCAAGTCGTGGCACCTAACAGCAATAGTTCTGGAAATACAGGTGTGCTGTGATTAAGGCGTGGAACTGATTCTTTCCAGTTCAACCCTCAGAGATACTGAATGAGAACCGACATTTTAACAGGATCTGCAAGTACACACAAGGGCCAGTCACCCAGGATCTTGTTAAACAGCAGACTGGGATCATGTCTGAGATGGACATACTCACTCTTGGCAGGAGATGGAACTAGCAGGAACCTGTTTGAAGCCCTAGCAGTAACCCAGGGATGGACTCCCAGAGAAGCTACTGAGTGTAGAGAGAACTGCATTTTTCATCTTGGTTGCAACAGAGAGCCTCTCCAGAGGGGACAGCAAAGCTGGGGAGAGCTGAGTTCCCATGCCACTTCCCAGATGCCACAGGTATCTGGCCCACTGAGGTCTGTGCTATGTCTGCTCCATGTGAAGGGAGCCCTGAGAGGCATGCAGTTACCAGTCACCCTTCATGGGGCTCCTGGCCTCACACACATCCCTCATTTCACACTTTCCATCATGACAACCTTGGATGCAGTGCTATTAGCCACCTTCTCCCAACATGCAGCTCACCTTCAAGAGGTCCAGCCTTCAGTCACTGGACAGCGAGGGCTGGGAGAGTTCAAATCCAGGAACTCTCCAAGGTCAAATCTGTACTCTTCCCACTACATTAAACTCATCCAGCTCCTTTAGTTGGGGGGAAGCTGATGCCACAGAGCAAAGCGGCCCAAAGCACTCAGCCAAGTGGTCCCCTCACCGCTGTCCTGCATGGGAGGGAAGTCTTGCCCATCTGTTCCCATTTACCTGGCCCTCATCTACCAGCATGCTCTAGGCTTGGAGTCACCTGAAATCCTGAAAGCCTCATGAGTATCTGTGCTCTGAACCAGGAAGCCAGGCCTGCCAACTCTGGACAGAACCGACACTTGTACAGGCCCACACACTGTTCCCAAATTAGAAACAAGGAAGTTCAGATGGGCTCTCCACACAGTAGTGTGCCGGACTCAAACTGGGACTGGCCGCGTGTCCCCAGAGGGGGTCAGGTCCTGGGCCAGTTGGAGAAGGTACAGTCTCGGGAGGTGATAGCCTCTCCTCAAACCAGCCACGAAGTGAGCTGCAAGGCCTCGCGGGAAGGGTCTTGACAGATGCGCATTAACGACATCAGTTAAGTCAGAGCAAGTGGCTACAGGGTCTGCTCTGTCTCAGCACTGCTCTGAGCACTTGACTCTGATGTCCTCACCTACCCCTAGATAATGCCAAGCTCCAGGCACCACCTTGATCCCATTTGATAGATAATTGAGGCACAGAGTGGTTCAGAGACTTGACCAAGATAAGTGGCAGAACCAGGATTTGAACTTAAAACACAGCATTCCAGAATACAGACTCAACCAGCACCATACAGAGTGTCTACACAGGGAAAGGGGCAACCTGATGATAATATCCCTCTGTGTGTGTGTGTTTGTCTACATATGTGGTATGAGTATGAGTGTATATGTACACGACTCTATGTGTGGTGTGTATATAGGTATGGTATGTGTGTGTCTGTGTAAGCATGCATCTGTTTATGTTGAAACGTGTATGTCTATGTGCAAATGAAGTCACCTCAAATCCTTTGCAGAATGAGAGGGACTCTGGAGAATGCAGTCCCGGGTTTCCTGATCCATGAGCCTTGCTCTCCTTCTAGACCCTGTGACCCTAGACCCAGTCCAAGAAGGGGATCTCTTTGGTCCCTGGGGTTAGGGGACACCTCCGGAAGTTGCTCATGGCCTCCTTGTGCCATGGCATGCTCACAAGTCACCAAGACCTTGTTGCTGTTCAGTGCGACTGGGTGTTTCAGGACCCGCATTTCTAACAGGTTCTGGGGAGATCTTGCTGCTGGCTAGCAGGCCCTAATCTGAAATAAGAAGCCTAGGGTAGCTTTCCACCCAAGTGCCACGTCAGAATCACCAGGGGAAATGTGTAAACAACGCACAAACAGAGCCATGCTGGCTGTGGCAGCCTTGAACCAGCTTAAGTTTCCACAGGATTTCCATGTCAGGCTGGATGACTCAAGATGGAAGGGCCCCAAGGCCTGGCTCTGTTCTGGTAGGGAGCACCTGAGTGGGCATGTGGTGACAGTCAGGTCTTCATTGTGGGAAAGGATGAAGGAGTCCATTGAGGTGAAAGACTCTGAGCAGTGCTGGGCACTTGGGAAGACTACCACTCCAATGCTGCTTGCTGTCACCTTCCTGATTATTCACCAGACCCCTGGATGAGTCTGCTGCTGCTCACCATAGATGCTCTGCCAACACCTGCAATCAGTGGATGGCTACCTGGCTCCAAGAAGAGTAAGATGGATGGATGGATGGATGGATGGATGGATGGATGGATGGAGAGATGGATCCTTCCAGGGCTCCTTTCCCACAGAAGGAACCAGCTCCCACCTTTGCCTGGATTACAGCCCATTCTGCCCTCACACAGACGTACTTGCTCCCCCACAACCTGAGTTTATTTACTTGGCCATTCACACTTTCCTTTTATGGTTCCTCTTGCCCTAATCTTAAAGACTTGTCTGATTTCATTCAGTGCCTGAAGCAAAACACTGAAGACTTGCACCTGGCCCTCCTGAGGTAGGTCAGTGGCTAGAGCAGAAGGGCATTTCAAATCTGGAAGCTGTCTGAGTTGCATCCACTGTGTGTTCAGCATTATGCTGGTGTCAATATGAAAGGGGAAAGATGTGGACAGAGAACACTGCACGAGCAGCTGGTAACGTGAAACAGAGTAAAGAACCTATGATCTATAAGAAAGCCATGGAACATGTGGTGCATAGGAAGATGCCCGTGGTCTACAAAGTGTGTAGAGAAAAGATTACATTGACAGCATGGTATAGCAAAAGGAGCCTAGGTGATGTATAGAAGAAAAACTCTGGAAGCAAAGCTGGACCTGAGTAAAGCCGAACCAGAGTGGACCACTGAGAGTGGGCCTGACAGCTGAAATCTGAGTAAGGTCTCTGTGTGTGCTCAATAGGCTAAAGCCTGCACGTATGTCTACCCAGCATGCATCTGCCCCCGTGCCTGCCCCGCGCCCATGCCCTCAACACTCCGCCTTGCATCTCCTCACATCCAGTCAGCTAACTGCTTTTAGAAATCCTTAGTCTGCAACAGTTATAAACAGAAGAGGCTGCTTTCACAGGCCCTGAACTAAAACTTCCCTGGAGTCAGAAGTTCAGAGAGAAACACAGGCAGGGTAAGTGCCCCACCCTCTTCTGGAGCAGTGACTTCATATCAAGAACCTATCATCGCCTCAGGTATGAAAAACTTTACCACAGCAAGGTCACATAAGAAGCAGGATACCTCAATCTCTACATAACCCAAAGCAAGATGTCACAAAAAAAATAAAAAGTGATACAGTATCAATGGATTTCCTGAAGCCAGAAAGTCTGATAGAACTTTCTGACACAGAATTTAAAAAAACAATTACTGAATATTTTCAATAGGTGAAAGACAAACTTGAAGAATTACAGGATACTGCAAGCAAAAACAAGGAAGAGATTTAAAAAAAAAATCCAAAACAATGCAGATAAAACAAACAAGGCATTAGAGGCTCTGTAAAAACAAGAAACTATGATCCAAAATATGAGGTCTAAGGTTTCTGATGCTGTCAACATGATGGAGGGACACAGAGTTGAAGAGATGGAATACAGAACCAGTGAAATAGAAGATAGATTTGTCACCACTGATCTGCTAGAGCAAAAAGCAGCATCAAAAAGGAAGGAAAAGTAGAAAACCAAAGAATAATTTGGGATACCATCAAGAGAAGTAAAATATGCATCATCAGAATCTCAGAACAGGAAGAAGTAAGTAAAGGCACCAAAAAAGTTGTGGAAGAATTACTAGACGAAAACTTCCCAGGTATAATGAAGAATGAGAGAATACATATTCAAGGAGCTTAGTGAACACCATATAGAATAGACCCCAAAAGAAAAACACCAAGGCATATCATAGTCAAATTTGCCAGAACCAAAAATAAGGAGAGACTACTGAAATCAGTGAGGGAAAAACAAAGAGTACCATATAAGGGAGAGCAGATAAGATTAAATGCTGATTTCTCAGCAGAAACCATGATAGCAAGAAGACAGTGGAATGGCATATATTGAACACTCAAAAAACACAACTGTCAACTAAGAATATTGTACCCAGCAAAATTGTCCATCAAATATGAAGGAGAGATTAAAATCTTTTCAGAAAAACAGAACTTAAGAGAGTTTGTAAAAACAAGACCAGCATTGCAGGAAACACTGAGAGATGCCCTTCTTACAGAAGTACCACAGAAAGCAGAATGGACCAAAGTAACTAGCAACACCATCAAAAAGAACTCAACAAAATGATAGCAATAAAACCTTGCCTTTCAATAATCACACTGAATGTGAATGGTTTGAATGCACAACTGAAAGAAGAAGAGTAGCAGATTGGATTAAAAAACCCCAAAACCCATCAATATGCTGTCTACAAGAGACACACCTGAACAGTGAAGATAAAGAAAAAAAATTTTTTAAAGGGGGTGGAGTAAAAATATACCTCTCAAATGGCAACCAGAAAAAAGCAGAAGTAGCAACATTAATCTCTGATAAAATAAATTTCAATGTGAAACCATCACAAAGGACAAAGAAGGTCATTACATAATGCTTAAGCATCAATAGAACAAGAAGACATAAAAATAATAAATATCTATGAATCAAATGATAGAGCTGCAAAATATATAAAACAAACTAACAAAACTGAGAAAAGAAATAGACAACACCACTATAGTAGTTGGAGACTTCAATACACCACTCTCAAGAAAAGATAGAACTACCAGAAAGAAACTCAACAAAGATGCTGAAGAGTTAAACCACCCAATAAACCTTGATCTCATAGATGTTTATAGGCTAATGCACCCAAAAAAAGCACAGTATACCTTCTTCTCCAATGTGCATGGAAGGTTCTCGAGAACAGATCACATTTTAGGCCACAAGGCAAGCATCAATAAATTAAAAAGCATAGAAATAATACAAAGCATCTTCTTAGACCATAATGCTACAAAATTAGAAATTAATAACAAGAGGATAAAGGAGGAAAAACCATACATTTGGAAGCTGAACAATACCCTGCTTGAACATGAGTGGGTACTATAAGAAATAAAAAATGAAATTAAGTTTCTTGAAACAAATGACAATACAACTTACCAAAATCTCTGGGAAACAGCAAAAGCAGTAATCAGAGGTCAATTTATAGCAAAAAGCAAACACATCAAAAGGCAGGGAAAAAATTATTATTAACCCAACATCTCCAACAAATTAAAAAAGAACAGCAAGAAAACCCAACGCCCTCTAAAAAAACCCCTGAAATTATAAAAATTAGGGCACAAATAAATGAAATAGAAAACAGAAAACCAATTGAAACCATCAACAAAACTAGGATTTGGTTCTTTGAAATGGTCAATAAAATCAACAAACCAATAGCAAAACTAAAAGGAAAAGACACAAAAATAAACCAAATAAAAGAACAGAACCAACTAAAATAAAATGGCTAACAATGGAATATTATGAAAAACTATGCTAAAACAAATATGAAAACCTAGAGGAAATGGACAAATACTTGGGAATTCATAACCTACCTAAACTGACACAAACCAAAATTGAACACCTGAACAGACCCACTACAAAAGAAGAAATTTAAAAGGTAATAAAACAACTTCCAGGCAAAAAAAGTCCTGGACCAGATGGTTTTACAAGTGAATTTTATCAAACATTCAGAGAAGAACTGTCACCAATTCTACATAAACTATTTCAGAAAGTAGAAAAACGTGGATTTCTCCCAGACTCATTCTGTGGTCTGCGATGTAGAGGAAGGAGTCTGTAGTCCATGGTGTAGAGGAAGGAGTCTGTAGTCCATGGTGTAGAGGAAGGAGTCTGTGGTCCGTGGTGTAGAGGAAGGAGTCGGTGGTCTGTGGTGCAGAGGAAGGAGTCTGTGGTCCATGGTGTAGAGGAAGGAGTCTGTGGTCTGTGGTCTGTGGTGTAGAGGAAGGAGTCTGTAGTCCATGGTGTAGAGGAAGGAGTCTGTGGTCCGTGGTGTAGAGGAAGGAGTCTGTGGTCCGTGGTGTAGAGGAAGGAGTCTGTGGTCCGTGGTGTAGAGGAAGGAGTCTGTGGTCTGTGGTGTAGAGGAAGGAGTCTGTGGTCTGTGGTGTAGAGGAAGGAGTCTGTGGTCTGTGGTGTAGGAGTTCGTGGTCTATGTGGTGTAGAGGAAGTAACCTATGGTCTGAGTGGTATAGAGGAAGCAACCTATGGTCTGAGTGGTATAGAGGAAGAAACTGAGATTGTGATCTACAGGAATAGAGGGAACTTCTCATATTCCATGTAGAACAGAGGGAAAAGAACATGTGATCTTGCTAGACCTCTTGGGAGAGTGAAAAGGATTCATCTACCCATTAGTTATATGCTATGACCTTCTAGCCCAAAGCAAGTCCCACACCAGGCTTTTGCTTTTAAAATCACCAAACGTGTGGAAGGGCAGGCAAAGTCTCTTTTCCACCCACCCCATCACAAAACTGAAGCTAACTCCAGTGAAGTACTCACATTTTCAAAAATTTCCTAAATGAAGATGAAGAAAACAAAAAGCCCCTGTAACCCACCACCCTAGCCAGAGAGGTTGGCGATGTGCATTCTGGTTTGTACCTATTCAGATCACCTTGTTTAAAACATAGCAATAGTGCTGTCCAGTTTAACAACCCATATTTAGACAAACATGCTGCAATCTGACTGCCACCCTACCATGTCTATTCTTTTCAAAGTCAGCAGAGACCAAATCTGGTGTCACACTGTTGCTTCTCAGCTCTTCAAGTATCTAGCCTTCTGAAACTCATTCATGTCTGTCTGAGAGCTCCACTGGCTATTCTGGTGGGTTCTCCTCCCATTTTTTTCACCCAGCCCGTCACTCTCAGGTCCAATATAGAGGACTCGTCTGGTTTCAAATGTGTCTGTTCTTTAAACAATACTGCACTGAATATGATTTTTTAAAAAAATAAAAATTTTATTATATACTAGTTTACTTACAAAATTCATATGCCTTGTTTTTCACACCAGATCTTTCTTATCTCTTTTACCCACCTCTCTCTTTACCCATCAAATTGTATGACCCTATGATAACCCTCCTTCCTGCCCATCCTCACCCTTCTACTCTTACCCTCCCACCTCCCTTGGATCCTCATAAATGAGCAATGAACATCCTTATGGCTAAAGTTCAATGAACTTATACACAAAGACAGGTTCAAATTCAACTCCTCTCCAACCGTGTGCAAAGACAGGCATGGTAAAGGTTCATTCAAGAACCTTCACCTTGGCATCTGCTCACCCTGCATGAAGCCATGGCCCTGCAGTATCTGCCAAAAAGCCATCTTTCTAAGAAACCACACCCAGAATAAGGAGCAGAAGAACTTCCAATCCACTCAAAGCAAAACAGATGTACTGATCAAAGAAAACCAGTAAGACCTGTTCTCTGGAAGTAGAAATCTGTTTAGCCAGAACATTGAATTGGCTAGGCCCAAGTGGCAACTTTTTAAACATGGACCTCACCTGATGGACAGCATAGGAATCAGACTGACTATTATCTATAGAAGGAATAATTGGAGAAGTTCAATATCAAAAGTTAAAACTAGGTCGGGGCTGACTGTGGGAAACACCATCAATTACTCATATGCAAGTTCAAACTGAGACTGAAGGAAATGAAAACAAGTCTATAAGAACCAAAATATTATCTTAAATCCATCCCATCTGAATTTGAAAAATCACCTTAAAAATGTGTTTGAAGCACCACGGAACACCAAAGAGCAAAGATCATATGAATTGTGGGATGACATCAAGGACATCATCCATGAAGAGAAGAAAGAAAGAAGGGAAAGAAAAAAAGGAAATGGATGTCAGAAGAGACTCTAAAAAATACACTAAGTCATTGCGAAGCCAAAACAAAGGGAAAATCAAATGCCAAAGTAAAAGAGATGAACAGAAGATTTCTAAGGACAGCTTGAGAAGACAAAGCAAAGTAATATAATGCAATGTTCAAAGAGCTGAAAGAACTGAAAAACAAATTTAAGCCTAAAGTTGCAATATTGAAAGATGATATGAGCGACCCAGGAAGCATCAAAAGATGAAGAGGGAATACACAGTCATTGTACCAAAAAGAACTAACCAAAACTGAAAAACTTCAAGAAGTACCCCGACATTAATGAAGGAGGAAGCTGAATTTGCACGGAAGAAATTGGAAAAAAAAAGAAGGCCCCAGGAATTAATGGTATACCAACGGATTTGTCCAATTAACAGTATTTGTCCCCATTCCCAAGAAAGACTGTGGAAACTATCAAACAACATCATTAATATCAAATATAAGCAAAATACTACAGAGCACTGGTGACCTAGTGGCAAGAAGTGGCACTGCAACCCTGAAGTCACTCAGTTCAAATCCACCAGTTACTGTGGGAGAAAGATGAGCTACCTCCTCCCGGGCGGTTATATGCCTCTGAAAACCCGCCAGAGGGTCAACTATGGGTCAGTTCCCACTTGACGATACACACAACAAGCAAAATACTGCTCACCATCTTTTTAAAACATCTAGAACAGTACGTAGATAAGGAACTACTACTGGTATTTCAGGTAGAATTTTTTAAGAGGCCATGGCACCAGAGATATCATTGCTGATGTCAAGTGGATCCTGGCTGAAAGGAAAGAATAATTTATATTTATGCTTTATTTATTATGCAAAGGCATTGGACTGTGTGGATCCTAACAAGTTATGGCTAACACTGAAAAGAATAGGAATCCCAGAGAACCTAACTGGGCTCATGGGAAACCTAGACCTACACCAAGAGGGTGTTGTGAGAACAGAGCAAGTGAACACTTCATGGTTTAAAATTAAGAAGGGAGTGTGTCAGGGTTGTATTCTCTCCCCATACCTTTTTAATCTGTATGCTGAGCAAATATTTGAGAAGCTGGACTCTATGCAGAGTAATGTGACATCAAGATCAGAGGAAGACTCATCAATAACCAGCATTATGCAGATGACACAACCTTGCTTGCTCAAAGTGAGGAGGACTTGAAGCACTTGTTACAGAAGGTCAAAGAATACACCCATCAATATGGATGGCATCTCAACATTAAGAAGACAAAAATTCTTACCACTGGATCTACAGGCAACGTCATTATAATTGGAGAAAAGACTGAAACTGTCAACAACTTCATCTTACTTGGATCCACAATCAACACTCTTGTACCAGCAGTCAAGAGATCAGGAGATGTTTTGCACTGGGAAAATCTGAAGTCAGAGACCTCTCCAAATTTCTGAGGAGCAATGACGTCAGTTTGAGGACTAAGGTGTATCTGATTCATGCCATGGTCTTTCTGATCATTCGCTATACATCTGACAACTAATAAGTATGACAGAAGAAGAATTGATGCCTTTGAATTATGGTACTGGAGAAGAATACTGAACAGTCCACGGACTGCTGAAAGAACAAATGAATACACCTTGTAGAAAATGCAGCCAGAGTGCTTCTTTAGGCATGTTGCTAGGAGAGGCTATTCCTTGGAAAGAGGCATCATGCTTGGAAAGGCAGAGAGCTGACGAAAGAGATCTTCAATCAGGTGAGCTGACACAATGACTGCCAAAATGTCAGGAGGTACGAAAATGGCACAGCACAGAACAAGGTTCAGATCTGCTGTTCACAGGGTCACTATGTGCTGTACTCAACTCAATGGTACCTAATACCTAACAACAACAACAATAACAATACAAGCTCTTCAAGAAGGCAGTTGTGGTGTACTGCCAACAGGCAGTGTCTGCTAGATCCTAGAGAATTACTGTTGTTGTGTTGTTATGTGCCGTCAAGTTGCTTGTGACTCATAGCGACCCTATGTACAAGAGCCCTAAATGCTGTGCTATCCTGTGCCAACCTGTCTGTCTCCAACACAATCATTCCCACCACCCCAAACAAAGAATCGATCCATCTCATTGAGGGTTTTCCTCTCCTGTGCTGTCCTTCCACTCTCCCAAACATGATGTCCCTCTCCAAGGACCATTCCCTCCTTGTAACATGTCCAAATTATGTTAGAAGAAGCTTCAGAAGTAAAATTTAAATAGTACAATATTTTGTTGTATTCAGATGACAAAACATTGGATTAAAATTGTTAAGAGTTATTAGGTGCCATAAAGTCAACCAAGACACAAAGGAACCTGATCAACAGCAGATCTGAACCCTGTAATATCCTCCACCATACTCACCTTCTCTAATATGTTGAAACCCATTGCTGCAATCACTGTGTCAATCTATTTTGTTGAGGATCTTCCTCTTTTGCTCTGACCCTTCATCTTTCAGCATTATGTCCTTTCCAAAATTCACCTTGGGTTTTTGTTAGTTTGGGTTTTTTTACTTTATAAATGTGCTTGGTTACTATAAAACCTAAAATTTGCTTCCCTTGTCTCCTTGAACCTCATTCTCTGACGAAAAGAAGCATGGGGCCACTGGATCTTGCCCAGGACCCTGGCCTGTTGAAAGCAGTGGAGTTTGGACAAGCTGTCCGACCAACCACATGTTTTTCAGGGTCTTCCTGAGAAGGCCATCTGCATAGACTCTATTCAGGGTTCTGGCATCCTGGCCCTGGGACCAGAGCACTGATGTTAGCCCAGCCCTGGATTTCTGCAGCTGACTTCTAGAGGAAAATTTGTCTTGGGTCCCAAAAGTCTGGCTAGCTGTGGGGTCACTGGGGAGCAGGCAGCTGCCCACTGCCCTCCCCACACCTGCCCTGCTGCCTCCTTATCCTTGGCACCCTCACCTGACACACATCCCTCTATCCACAGCCCCTGCAGTCCACCTCACCCTGAAGCCATCAACTTTCCTCCTTATCTGGTCCCCTCCTCCCTCCACACTCTCCTGCCCTTCAACCCTCCTCTCCTACACTCCTCCTGTCCCCAAATCCTCCCTCTAGTCAAATGCCCCCTTACCCTCCTCAAACCTCCTCACTCCTCCTTACCTCTTCATCCCTCCTTTCCATCCTTCTCCCCATCCCTACTCTGCTCTCTCACTGCCCTGGGCAGGGAGGAGTGGGAAGAGGGGTTGAAGCTCATTCTAACCAAAGGGACAGCATGGTCCTTCCTGCTGAGACCCTCTCCATCAAGATGATCGCTGACAGGAGAAGGTCACATGGGAAGATGGATGCTGGTTTCATCCCTGAAGTTCTAAGCTCTTGATGTCTGAGGTGGACTGAAAGGCCTGTGCTCCTAAATGATTGCTTTTATATAGCCCTTGAAGGGCTGTGTCCAGAGCCACCTGGTCCAGAGGCAGCATGTCCACAACTACTGTTCTAGGGCTAGGATGCTGTCCAGCAGTTGGCCTAGTACCTGTATCCCAGCTAGCAGCATCTCTAAACATCAGAGCTCAATCCTACTCAGCTTTATTTTATGTAGCTGCAATAGTATTAGCTAGGTTATTTGTAACATCTCAGTGTGGAGACAGTGAGGAGGACATACAGGAAGAACTGGACCTCGGGAGTCTGTCAGGTGGTGAAATGCTCTGTGACACAGTCCTGGAGGACAAGTGATGTGAAGTGCTTGTCAGAGCCCACAGCTGTCCTGTCACATGGTCCTGGAGGACAAGTGCCGTGAAGCATTTGTCACAGCTCACAGGACAGGACAACACACAGAGCCCCAATGGGACAGTGGGCTTCACTTAGGAAAATGCACCCCTGTTGGCTCATCCACTGTGATCACTGAGGACAGCACTGATGACAGGAGCAGCCAGACCACAGGGAGGGATGGATGCTCGGCAGAGCAGAGGGTCAGAGAAGGAGAGGGAGTCCTCAATGGAGTGGAGTGAGCAGAGATTATGAGGACAGCGCAGGACTGGACGGGGCTTTGATCTGCGGTACCTGAGTTGCTGCTGTAAGGACCCACTAGAAAGCTCCTAACAATGGCGAGAAAGGGACTTCATCTGGGAGGCTTGCACTTTTCTGCACAATTTTCTGTAAACCTAAAACTACTCAAATCCCAAAGCCCTCAAAACTCAACTGCCATCAAATCTGGACCAACTCATAGATGACTCTACAGTGGGTTTTCAGGGGTGGTAAACTGCATGAGAAGGAGTGTCCTTTTCCCCCCCAAAGGGCTGCTAGTGGATTTGAACCTTCAGAAAGGCAAAGCTAACTTTGGGTTAGTAGTCTGACAGCCTCCAGAGCTGTCTCTTAAAAACAGTCTATTAGACCGACAAGCAGCACACAGCTGTGAAGTCCCCCATCACAATGTAACTCACAGCCTCCCACACCCTGATCGGTACAGAGGACCCACTCCGTGTGTCCTGGTAGAAGCAGCTCCTCAGCTCTAATTTGGCAGCTCCCAGCCCAAATGAAGAAACTAAGAGCGTGACTTAGGAAATGGTGGCATCAGGATCAGACAGGGCCAGGAGGGGCGGGGGGGGGGCGCAAAGCAGGGCCCAGGGCATTCATGCCAGCATTACCAAGGGGATCCAGAAAGATCTGTTACTAGCCAGGTGAAGAGACAGCTTGAGTCGCCGAGAGGATGGGCACGAGGTCTCACTTGACTCCTGTGTTGTGTTGTCAGAGACAGGACAGGCTCAGTCACTGCCCCACCATCATATGGATAGAGGGACAACCTTTGATGAATGGCCAGGGCTCTGGTTGGGCCCAGACAGCACTAAACCCTTTTTTCTCAGCCTCACAAGCCTCCAGGGCTCTGGTCCAGTTAATCCTCCAGACCTCCCCCAGGGAGGATCTGCACAGGACCATTTGGCCCCATCAGGGACAGGCCCTGCCAGGGGCAATCCTTATCAAAGTTGCTTTCAACTGCAGAGGCCAGTCCCATGGACAGTCCCTCAGGGGCCCCTCCCTGCTTCCAGCCCCCCAGGCGCCTCACTAGAGAATTCCCAGAAGGCAGAAAGATTGATAACTGCCGGGGCTGGGGGGTGGGGAGGGTGTGTGTGTGGGGGGGTGTCCCAGCCCCCACACCTTAGCTCTGGGACAGAGGATTAATTAGATGCTGTAAGGAGGGGGCAGGGCAGGCCTGATCCCCTCACACCAGGAGGTACCATCCAGCTCTCTTGTTGGTGGGGTAAAGTTTCCTCTATGAACACTTCGGAACTCCTGGTGCAAAACCAAACGTATGGGCAGAAATCGCTCCTTGAGATACTCACCTAAAGTGATGGGACTGGGTGTGGGTCAGGGCAGCAGGAGGTGAAGGCCCCCAGGAGGCCAGTTCCCACAGGACTGCCCACAGGACTGTCCACAGGACTGTCCACAGGACTGTCCACAGGAGCAGGGCCAAACCCATGCCTTCCGGTGGGAAAACCTCTTGGGGGCTTGTCCCAAGGATCCAACCTGACAGATTCAAGAGGATTTATGGGGGGCAGACATTTGTGCCACTGTTGGTACAGTAACACCCAAAATACCAAGTATAAACAAGCAGATCCAGCCCAAGATCCTGCCTTACAGAGACACTGTCGGAGAGACATACCAGAAACGGGTCATATTCTAAGCGTCTCCAAGACTTCAACTCTTTAGGGAAGCATATTGTCTCAATCATAGTTCTCCCACAGGGTGGCTGGAGAATTTGAACTGCCAATTTGAAATTTTAATTAGTAGCTCAATGCTTAATCCAATGTAGAACCTTGCATTCCACTAAACAAAACTAAACTCTTGGTCATCAAGTCAACTCAGACTCATCACGACCTTGGGGGACAGCTCAGAACCACAGCACCTGCCCAGCAAGAGGGAGTGGACTGAGTGGACGTGATCAGAGCCCTGAAGTGGTTCCTAAGTGAACAAATGGAGTGCATCCTCACTGGGGGCTCCTGTGGTGTCCCTGCTAACTGGATTCAACCTTCCTCTCTGCAAAATCCCTTCCTCGCTGAGAAAACAATAGCTCCAGCCAAAAATACAGACATCAAACGATGTTTACAGAAATAGAAGCATTTCATGATGAAATAGTTCATGAGGAGGACGGAATGTAAAGTCCTCTGCTCTGTTCTCATGAGGGCTCACTGACTCAGCCCCAAGTCACTTTGACTCCACATACGACAGATCAAAATCTTTGTCATGTGTCACACCGAAGCCCACGTTACAGTCACGGTGTCAATCTGGTTGAGGGTCTTCCTCTCATAGCTGAACCTCCACCTTTCCCAATATGATGTCTCTCTCCAAGGACTGGCCACCGCTGACAACATGCCCACAGTGTGTGACACCGAGTCTCACCATCCTTGTCTCCTGGGAGCATCCTGGGTGCACTTCCTCCAAGACAGACTTGTTCATTCTTGTGGCGGTCCAAGGGATAGTCTGCGCTCTTCTCTAACACCACAATAGAGAGATGTTCATTTCTTTGCTTGGTTTGTTTTTGTTTTTTTCTTCAAAGGCAAAAGTCTTGCTGTCATGTCTGCCTCTAAACTCAGAGACCCCAGGCTCCCTGATCGGGCCACCATCTGGCCCTGGACCACCTCAGTGGTCAGGTGCAGACTGAGACATTGTGATGCACAAGGTGGTTGGGGTTTTAATTGTTAGAACATACCCAACACACTTTTAGCCATTTCCCCCTCTTTCCTGTGTTCCCTGCCATGGGAACAAGCAGCTCAGTCCGGGTATACAGCCACCATGAGTACACATTGATCCGCCGGGTCTTTGGGAGCTGAGTTTTAGAAGTCTGTTGTCAGGCCTCTCTTCTGAGTCTGTTCTGGTCAGGAAGCTGGATCCTGTCCAGTCACACAGCAGCACACAAACGTTCCCTGGCTGGGAGGAGAACCCAAGTCTCCAGCAGCAAAACCAAAAAGCCAAATCCGCTGCTGTTGGGATTATTCTGACTTGCGGTGACTTGTAAGGTGCTGAGACTGGAAACCTTAAGGGGAGAAGGCTGCACTGTCCTCCCTAAGGGTGGCTGGTGGATGTGAGCCGCAGGCCACCCCACCCAAGGCCTTTCAGACAGTTCACTCAGCAGCCCAGCACAATCCTCTGCACCTCCAGGGTGCCTGTTTGGTCTGCACATGGAAGAGGAGACCTCTACAACTTAGAAAGGGGAAAGTGGTTCCAGTCAAGAGGTGAGGAGGTCCAGAGACAGTTCCCTTTGATGTCCCCAGGACAGCTGAGAGACACTACTGAGTGAAGAAGTTCTGATGGGCAGCCATGCTTTGTATTTACTGTCCCACTCTCTCTGAGGAGATAGCAAGACACATCAAGGGCCTCTCCACACAGAATTTCTTCCTCCTGCTGTGTCCCCTGGCTCCCTGCAGCGTCCCCTGCCACAGAAGAACAATGCAGGGTGTTAAGCTGTTTGTTGTTTTAAGTCAGTGAATTAGCACAGACTTTATGGGCATGCACACTTAAGACCTGCGCCACCGCCTCCTTCAAGTGAAGCAGACTGTCTCTTGTAAGGAGCTCTCTTCAATGTGGAAAGGGAACAGGCAACAGCCAGTGGTTAAGGAGACCCTAGAGAGAGAAGGAATGATGGGGAGGCAGGGAGGCAGAGAGCACAAGTACTGCCTACTTGCAGGGTCCCCCACTGGTCAGACCACCTCACAAAGCTCCCACCCCACCAATAAATACCCTGCCAGAGCGCTCGCGCTACACTTATTTCATAGATTTGTGAAAAGTTCTGAAAATTGAGCTCAGAGAAGTAAGCTCCTGCTGCAGAAAACACAATTTTTGCACCACAGGGTTTTGGTTGCTTGGTGGTAAGAAGTTGCAGTGCAGTCTCAAAGGCAGGGGGTTGGAATCCACCAGCTGCTCTGCAGGACGGGCAGTCTCCTCCCATGCGATTAACTGCCTCTGAAAACCCACTGGAGGGTCAGCTATCCACTGGTTTTAACTTAAGGACACACAACTACAACAACGCATTTGGCTGCTAACCGAAAGGCCAGCTGCTTTATGGGAGAGAGATGAAGCCGTGAGCTTCTGTGCAGTGCAGCCTTGGGGACTCCAGGGGCTGTTCCACGCTGTCTTGTTTACTTGCCATCAAATCAGCACCATGTCACAGGGACTGCGTGGAAAAGAGAAAACACCAACCTCTCTGCGCCACTATCACAAACTCTGCTCTGCTTGACACCACTGTCACAGACACTGTGCCAGTCCATTTTCAAAAAGGTCTATATGTTTATTTCATATGAGTGAAGGTTTACAAATCTGACTGGCTTTTCACATTTACAGACATGTTTATAACAGTTTCATAACACTGCCATCAGTTAATGAGATTCTTTTCTAATTAGTTTCCTATTGTCGATTGCCTTTCCTTTCATCCAACTTACCTACTAACTCACATTTACTCCCTTCTCCCTCCTTCCTCATCCCTTTATCCCTCCAAGGTCGGCACCATCTATGTGCAAACATCTCCTTAGCTTTTTACACTGATGATCTTACACCATAAGTGTCCTTCTGTCCCTGCTTTATGTCACAGTTTAATTTATTCTAGATTCACCCATGGTGTGCAGTATGTCACTAGATCCTGATGGGTTTTGGCTTAGGATTTAAGGCAGGAGGGAACTCTAAGCCCCAAAGGGAGTGGGGAGAGGAGGCAGTCATGTTCTTCCTGGTTGGCTCCTCCCAGGGTTTCTGTGACTTCTCCTTGCCAGAGGGAGCATGGTGCTGCGAGCGTGGGAATTATGGCAAGCTTTTGGAGTTGAGTGCTTTTTTTGGCTTTTGTTTGACGTGCAGGTTTGCTCTGCCCCCAGGAGCACTGCTGTACAAAGGTAACTCGTGGTCGCTGTGATACTAAACACTGTAACAGTGACGTGCCAAATGTGGTAATGGGTACCCGTGTTGGCTGGAGCTTCCCGCCTAAATCAAGCCTAGAAGCAGCAGCGGCATCCACTTCTGAAATGGCTTGCCTCCAGAAACTCTATGTATGAACAGAGCTAAGGCCTTTCGTTCATAGTGTCGCTATGAGTCGTCTACGCCTCGAGGGCACCTAACAACAACGTCTTTTGGGGGGCTTTTGTTTGTTTGTTTGTTTGGTTTTTGGGTTTTTGTGCCATTCACAAATTGATGGACATCTGAGTTATTTTCAAGTCTTGGCTGTTGTAAATAAAGCTGCAATGACTATGAATATGTATGGGTTAGCCCATGTTGCAGCCTTTATTTCTCTAGGATACATAGCAGTGTGATTGTGGACCAAATGATATTTCTACTCCCAGCTTTCTCAGGAAAGACCAAGCTGTTTTCCACAGTGGTTGGCCTATTTTACATTCCTATCTCTATTCTTCTACACTCTCTACTTTTCTAAACATGATGTCCTTCGTCAGGGACTGGACCTCCTGTTATTTGTCCAACATAGGTGAGACCAAGTCTCACCACCTTGCCTTTAAGGAACATTCTAGCTTCAGGTCTTCTAAGAAAGACAGTTCTGTTTGCTCTTAGGCAGTCCATGCTGTATTAAGACTCTTCTCCAACACAACAATTAAAAGTCATCAATTTTTCTCAGGTCTTCCTTATTTATCTTCTCACTTTCAAATGCATATGAAACCAAAGAAAAGGCCAAGCTTTGGGTCAGGAGCACCTTAGTCCTCAAAGAGGCATTTTTTCTCTTTAGCCTATGAATGACATGCTTTGCAGCAGACCTGCCCACTGTGAACGTGGCTGTCTGACTTCTGTTTCCATGGGAGCTGCTGAAGCCAGCCCTATCGAGTGTGTCCTCGCCATCCCAACACTGGTTTTCAGAGGCAGTAAATCAAATGGGAGAAGACTGTCCTGAATAGAGACATCAAGGAGTGTTTGTGAAACTCCTTTCATCACTCCTAAGGAATCGTGGTGGTGCAATGGATAATGTGTGTGGCTGCTAACTGAAAGGTCAGCACTGCTAATCTGCCAGACGCTGCAGGGGGAGAGATGGGCATTCTCCTCCTGTAAAGCCCCCAAGACCCCGGGAAGGGTCCTTCAGTCACAACAGACAACGGCAGAGATCTAGACTGAGGTTTGATGCTGTGTCCTGCTAGGATTGAATACTCTAAGACCACCTCATTTCTGTAAAATCCATTTTGGCTTTAACAAATAGAAATGTATTCTCCCACAATTTGTTGTTGTTGTTGTTAGGTGCCACCAAGTCAGCTATGACTCCTACGTACCACAAATGTGGGCCCTGCCCTATTTGGCAACATCCTCACATCTCTGCCAGGCTCAAGCCCACTGTCAAGAGTCACTGTGCCCATTCCCCTTGTTGAGGGTCTCCCTCTTACAGTTTAGACAGCCGGAAACCCAAGTCCAAGGTTCTGGCTTTAGGAGAGGGTCGGTTCTGGAGGAAGATCCTGCTTGCTTCACTGACCACAGGTCCAGCGTTCCTCAAGGACTTCCACATGTCATTAACATGTTGCCGCACACTTTTAATTGACGACTGTGCTTAGAAACACATTTTTTTCGAGGTATTACCGTCATTTGTGGCAACGTGTTAGAGAAGGAGGCGGTGAATGACTCCTCCAGGAGCACAGACCTCCAAGTTGCCTACCACTACCAGCAGGCTGAGTCGACTCACGGGCCCTGCAGGCCAGAGAGCTCCTGGGGGTTCCAAGGCTGGGATTATTCTTATGGAAATAGGTCTCATCTCTCCTCCTCAGAGTGACTGGTGGTTGACCTTTCTGTTTGCAGCCAAATGCTTTCTCCACAGTGTCCCAGGGCTGCTGGCTCAAAGCCGGTTGGGGCATTCAAATTACTGTGCTTTGGGCCTGGCTGAGAGCTATGTCTCGGACACCCTGCTCCATGTGTATGTCCTGTGGGCGAGCACTAGCCTGTGAGGTTATCACCTCTCTTACTTTTATAGAAGAAGAAACTGTGGCCAGAATGAATGACCATGCAGAAAGTGGAAACAGATGCCCTGTCTCCTGCTCCCCAAACTTCGGGGGAGGGGTACAGAACTCACTTTGAGCTGGCCTGTGACATGACGATGCAGCTAGGAGGAGGACAGGAAGTTAACCCAAATATCCCAGCCGCTAATGAACGCAGGGCTGGGTGAGATCTTAGATTCCAAATTATTTTTCCCACCCTCTCTCTTTTGAATGCAGACATCTGGTGTCATATAAATAACTTACAAAATGTAAATATTGTAAAACCCATTAGAGAGTGGTTTTAGGGTTGGGGGAGCACGGGTCAGCTGCTGCTGCGGCCACACGGCATGGGAAAGTGTCCCCTCACACGTGGGTGTTCCCGTTCCTGGGTATGTCACCCGTGTCACCTCACCAGCCTGCGGCCTTACCTTGTAAACACGCACAAAACCTCACTCGTATTTATCTTACTGTATAAGCAGTTTTAACTGCCTCCCCCTCAAAAAAACCTTTCTACTTTCATTTCACCCATGGGGAAAAGAAAAGAAGGCAGACCGCACGCTCTCAGTCAGGGCTGCGAATTCCCACACACGCCAATCAGACTGGAGACACGCAGTGGAGCTCCTAACAGCAGGTTTAAAAACGCTCTTCAAAAGACGCTCTCTGGCCGAGGCAAATTAAACAAGCTTTATTTAATAATGCTCAGATGGACTTATCCAATTTAAATATTTGCTGTGATCACCGACCATTTGATCCGGGCTTGGTTGTGGGCCGGGGAACAATTTCTTGGGGTTATTTTTCTTTGGTGTGAGATGAATCCTGGGTTTCTCTCATCGGCGCTGTGGCTGGAAAGGAATACAGCCATCAAGCGCCCCGACCAGGGCTGCTTTCGCCATGTTTACATTCGTGTGTCCTCACGTCTGGCTAAAGGCAGGAGACAGTGTTTAAAGGCTCCTACTAGCCAGGTAATTAGACCCAAAACTAAAAAGAAAAAAGTGGGGAACCCCAAAGAATAGCGATTTTAGTCTTTCTTGATCCTACAGAACTGGCCCCCAGAGGCCCCAAGCCACCATCTTCATGCGTACAGACTATGCCATCTTCTACCTGCAGAACGGCTGCTGGATTCAAACCACTGGCCTCTTGGTTAGCATTAACCACTGTACACCAGGGCCCCTCTAGATCATGACAAGGGTTTTTTGGTCTGTTTGAAATGGAACATTTGAATGCAAAGAAATTTCCAAGATCTAAGGTTCCCTGAAATCTAGTCCACCAATCCCCGTCTGTGTCCCCTCCATAAGTCCTGCCACCTGCACCCACGAAGGCCAGGGCCAGGGCGGGCTCCAAATCCAGTGACAGGGAGTTACCCACATACTAGAATTTGCTAGTTTTAGAGACGAAACATGGTCTTTCCTAACCCTGGGGCATTTATTATAGATGCTTTTATTTTTGTTAGGACAATTACTTAGATCTTACTAGCACGATATACTAAAAAAACAAACCTTGGATTTTATTTTCGCATGCTGCCTTTGAAAAGGGTCCAGGTCACCCTCCCCGGGGGTCGTAAAGCCATCAGAGGGACAGGGCTCTGAGCTGGGCTACCACAGCCAGCAGAGCCTCAGCCCATGGCCCCTTATCTCAGCAGCCCCCCATAAACAGACTCTGCTCCTGGGCTGGGTAGGGGTGGATGGGTCTCTCACCCTGAAAGGCGCGTTTATTACACAGGGCCAGCGTCTGGTCCCGCTCCCTCCGGCCTGTCCAGCCGTAGTGTTTAAACAAGGGTGATTTATGCCCTCCAGGTGTTCGCTTGGGGCGTACCGCTCGGCGCACACGGGATCCCCACACACACTCAGCCGACGCAGGACTATGGCATGCAATTTTCCGTTCCCTACCTCTGGTGCCCAGAACACGGCTTTGAACTCGGGATAGCCCAGAGTGCATCCTTGCCCTGCAACAGTTACCTGGGAGGGTGGACATCACCGAGGCAAATGCCCAAGTGAACAGGGCACTCCTCCCTCCTGCCCAAGCCCTGGGCGTGCAGTGCTCTTGGCCTCTGACAGCTTCGAGACTGAGCCAGGTCCATGGCCACTGGAGCATATGGAGACCCTGGGCTGCAAAGACACATTCCAGAGAAGGGGCTTGGGACTGACGCTGTGCATTCTGCCCTCACTCCAGAGGACCAGCCACTCCTGGGGCACCTGGCCTCTTGGAGTGCCAACTTTCAGGAGTTCTTTTCTTTCACAGTCAGATCCCCTTCTGTGATTTCCCTCTCATTTAAAGGCAGGTGTGGTGGGGGCAGTTAGCTGCTGAGCCTCTACTGTGCATCCTATCATGGATGTTTCCACCCAGCTTGAGCCCAGGAGGCCAGACAAGCCTCTCGTCTCTGATGACGCCTGCCCGTGGACCTCACATTTGGCTGCCCGTTGCCCGTTCCACTCCCGTTTAGGGCGTACAGGCATTTTCTGACAATGCTCAAGGGGACCCCACCCCACTACCAGTCTTCTCTCTGGACACTGCAAGTAGGATGAGAAGTGTGATTTTTCCTTTTAAAATGAGATCTGTGTGGTTATAACCAGTGCCGTAAACACCGTGTGTAGGAATGACTGGATGAACAATTTCCTCTGTAAATATCATTCAAATCACACATATGTGCGCACACACAAACACAACTAAAAAACCATGCCCTTGTATTTTGGGGTGAGGGGTAAAGGGAATGCAGAATGATTCCTTTTCTGTGATTTAATTTTTAGAAAGCACTTGCTCCCAGTCCAGAGACAATCATGGTGGCTTGAATGTCCCTCTTCCATTTAGCTGGCTCATATCTCTTTTTAAAACATCTTCTGTTCTGGTGAAATGTGTGGTGGGGCACTTCAGGCACGTATGCACATTTGATTGTGCGCTGTTAATTAGGGTGGCTGTGTCCTGTGACTGTCAGTGCTAACCGCTCCTAGATTTCTTGAGCTCCCTAAACTGAACCTCTGTGCCCCTTAAGCATCTGCCTGCTTTCCACTCCTGGCACCACGGGGAACTCTGGTCTTCCTGTCCAGGTGGTGGTGATCCTGGACCAGCCTCTGTCCTCCTGACAGGGCAGCCGAAAAGGAAAATAATTTTGCCTCTTACGATCTGCAGACACAAGCACTTGCTTAAACCCGGTGGGTAAAAGAGGAAGGTTTTCAACAATTTTTAGCAGATTTTGTGATTCTCACTGCTTTGCCCTCTGTGTTGGCAAATGCTCTTCGAAGCCCACAGTTTGAGTATCAACTAGATCACGTCAGAAAGCACCAAAGCCAACTGTGTTCCCAAAGCTCCAAACCTCCCAACCCGGGACAAAAAGCACAGCTCTCGCCATTGGACACAGGGAGACACCCGGCAACAGACACGCTGAGGCCGCCAGCCCTGGGCTGATTAAACACAATCTGCGCTTTCCAAACATCAGCTGGAGATCATTCGGGAGAGGGAGGACATCCAGGGGAAGTGGCCGTGTTCTCCACAGACTCAAACTGAGAAGAAGCGCAGAAATAACACCCGGATGCAGACAGTGCTGCCTTCGCTGTAAGCGGACAGGGTCTCCGTGTGGAATCCAAGATGTGTCCACAGGCACCCGTCCGCAGATACCGACACCGCGGTGACCACCATCCACTTGGAGCCAACCCCCCAAGATTTCAGAATCTGCAAGTGCAGGCACCGTGCGGGGAGCAGACACAGACCTCCAATGCTCCTGTGTGCTAATCTCGGCTGGAGCTCTCCCAGAAAAGCAGGTGAAAGATTTTCAGATTTAATTCTAAGGGATGAGGGGGGTAAAAAAGGAACGTCAGCCGAGTGAGGGCCACCGTTAATGTAAGAGGGAGTTGACGAGGCCTGGTAGATGGCTAAACGGATTAGGAGCCTTACTTTTGAACATGTAAACATCTGAAACCCGTTTCCTGTTGAAGGAGAAGGGAGGGGGTGAAATCTAGGTGGATGACCTTAGGCACTTTTTTTTTATTAACAAATGTGAATTGTAACATCGTGGTGGAAAAGGGGAAAAAAAGGGCCATGCTTGGTGGTCTTGCTACAGTCTGTATATGGGAGGGAGAGAAGAAAAAAAATACATAAATAAACGTTACCTTCTCACTTCAGGGTGGGCAATTCCATTTCTACAGCCGCGTCCAGGGCTCTGGCAAATGTTAAGGTTGTCACTGCAGAGACAACCCCAAAGGGCTATGCGCCTCAACAGGCCCAAGGTAAAACAGTGCCTGCATTTTTGCCATGCGCCCTGACTCCAGGCCCAGCCGATGCCCTGCAGGCCTGTGGGACTCTGTCCATTCCGGGCCTCACCCCGCCAGCTACTGGGGCAGCCTCGCAAGCCCGTGACAAATTCGTTCCCTCACCCCGGAGGGTCCCAAAAACGAATCCTAATCCCGGCAGGCCGAAGCGCCAGCTGCAATTTGTTCTGCGGCAAAGAGCTTAGTGGCCGGGTACATCCTGACAAGATACATTTTATAGGGTTTATGCTAAAACTGGTTATTGGAAGTCTGGATTGTGATTTTTACAGCTCCGATGGAAACAATAGCAGCTGGGATCTTTACAGAACCTGGGTCTCCCTGCGCTTCAGTATTACAGAACGAAAGCTGTTTATGTCAAACACCTTATAAGGAAGAGATTCAGCGGTGCACCACCAGCACGCGATTAGTGCTTTTTTAATATTTAGACAGCGGGGGAAAGTGGATTTTCAACGTTACATATTCTTTTTTATTGGAACCACTGACTGTGTGGGGCTGCACAATTTAAAGTAAGCATCTCTCTGCTGTGACTGGTGAAGTGTTCAGATGCCCTTTTTTTGATACTGTCACCATGGGAGAACGCTGAAGGAAGGAGCATCCTTGTGAGCTGTTCCGAAGCCCTGTGACAGGACACAGGAAGGTTCACGCCACTTGCTCTGACTTCTAGGGTCTCGGGCAGGAGCCCTTGCACAGAGACACGGCTTCTGCTTTCTGAGCCTAGTGGTGGCTGTGGAGCATCTCTGGCTCCTCCGGACTTCCCTAACTCTAATGTGTAAGTCGGTGGCTCAAGAATGAGGATCTTCACCCCAAAAGAGCACCCTGGCTTGAGGCTCCGTGTTTCCGCAGTTCCCACGGGTGTCTCCTGAGAGGGCAGGGCCCGATCCACCCAAGACAATTTTCCTTCTGTCTGCTGGACACCAGGCAGTGACCACGCGGCCCGTCTGGCCTGGCAGCCCCAGCCTCCTGCTTATCTCGCCTGCTCTGCACAAGCACAGAGTCAAATGAGGGGAGAAAAGGACCCCAATTAGCACAGCCACATGATTCCCGCTAGCCCAGCCCCCCATTGGCTCTCTGGGCCTTATCGGTCAGCTCTGAAGTGACCGTGGGTTAATGAGGAAGTCTGTCTGAGTGGTGGCAGGATGGCCATCCATCTGTCCGGATGCCACACCCAGGCCTCAGCTCCCCTGTGGGGACAAACACGAACACCCCTTCTCCCTCAGGCCCACGAGGACCCCCACACATCAACTCAAACTCAGCAGAAATGGAGCTCAACATGTTTGGTGCATGTGAACAAGCTTTTTTAAAAAATTATAGTTAACCCTATCTTCCTTAGATGGCAGCTTCAGCCTAAACAGAAGGCATTCTGTGGCCTCTCAGGATGGAAGGGATACCAGGCTTTGCCCGCTTGCCCATCTAGCCCAGCATTTAAAGTACACCTTCCTCATGTGGCCGTCACAGGGTGGACAAGGGCTGGGTGGTTGCTGTCCGAGAACGGGGCTCCCTGGAGGTGGAGTAGGCACACTCATTGGAAAGGAAAATACATGAGCCAGAGGTTTCCACAGACACTTATATCTGTAAGGGTGGCTTCAGAGACATGCTGTCTCCCCACCTTCCAAGGCCCTCATGATGACCATCCCTGATCATGTTCCTTCCACATGAGAGAAATCAGAGGAGAGAGAACAAGAGGTGCAGCCTCACCCAGGGAGAGCATGAGGACTCGGTGGGAAGGGGCTGGGAGGACTGTGTTAGGACATATTACTAACAAGCCAGCATTAGTCATCATATTAATAACAGGACAGACCTAGAGCATGCTGGGAACAGGAATGGTTAGTAGCAAGACTCTTAGTAACAGCTTAAGTAACAGCATTACTAACAGGATTAATAATGAAGAAAACCAGCTCATTGTGGAGTCAGAACCGACCCACAGCTGACCCTGCGGTGGATTTGCAGGGGTTTAGATGACACAGGAGACTGCATCTTTCTCCTGAACGGTAGCTTTGCGATTTGAACTGCATTCCTTCAGGTTGACAGTGCAACTACTTACCCACTAGGCCACCAGAGCTCCATATATTAGGAATAGTAAGAGGGAAAGTATTGTCCTGTGCCATCAAGTTGGAACCAATTTACAGATGGCCGTCTGGTGGGTTTTCAGAAGCTGTAAATTGTATGGAAGACTGTCCATGTTTCTTCTACAGAGCAGCTGGTGACTTCTTACCACACGCCTTCAGGCTGGCAATGCATTTCCTTACCACTATTTAGTAACTATAAGTTACTAAACTATAAGGTTATCGTTTGGGGGCAGGAGCGGTGTCCACTTTCTAAACAACATGCCTGTGAAAACTCTATGAGCTTTGATGAATCACGATAGTTATAGAAAGACTTCAGGCCTTTTGTTCATAAGGTTGCTATGAGTCATGCCTGACTCGATGATAATCAACAACAACATTTAGTAACTGTAATATTTGTAATAGAAACCACATTAGTAAAAGGAATAGCATTAGGAACAGCAGTAGTAACAGGACAGTTTAGTAGCAATATTAGTAATAGAATGAGAAAAACAGAACAGTATCGGTAACAATATTAGGACCAGGAACTATTTTAGTATGATTATGAGTACCAGTTATTGTTGTTATGTGCCGTCGAGTCAAGTACGACTCATAGTGACCCTATGAACAAAAGCTCTGAGCCCCGTTCTCTCCTGTACCATTCTCACACTTCCTGACACACTAGCACCCATTGCAGCAGTCACCATGTCAATCCACTGGTTAAGGGTCTTCCCCTACTTTGCTGACCCTCCACCCTTCCCAACATCATGTCCTTCTCCAACAAATAGCACCTCCTAGCAACATGCCCAAAGTATATGAGGCGAAGCCTCATCATTCTGGCCTCCAAAAAAGCACTCCAGCTAGGAATAGTGTAAGAATATTGTGGTTAGGTGCCATCAAATAGACCATGGATCACAGTGACCATATGAGCAAACAGATCTGGACCTTGCCCTATCCAGCACCATCATCAAGGCCTCTGACAAGCTTGATCCCATTGTTAGCAGTATTAGTAACAGGAATAGTATTAGTAAATGGATTCATAGCAATATTGGGAACAGTGCTAGTATTAGTAACAACATTGTTGCTCTATGCTGTTGAGTTAGAACTAACTCACAGCTGACTCTCCAGTAGGTTTTCAGAGGCAATAAATGACACACAGAGAGCCCATCATTTTCCTGCTGAGGTCTGGTGGATTTGAACTACATGCCTTTGGGATTGCAGCACAACTTCTTACTAGTAACAGTAATAGAAAAAGCATTGTTAATAGTGTTAGAAACAGGATGTGTATGAGTACCAGTAATAGTATTAATAATAGTACAATTAAGAGTCTTAGGAACAATATTAGTAACAGTGCTAGTAACAGCATTAAGGACAGTAATAGTTTTAGAATGAATTAT
>NW_006399822.1:1706855-1744692 GCF_000299155.1 Elephantulus edwardii
CAGGCCATGGTGTTTGCAATCACTTGTTATGCATCAGAGAGTTGGACAATGACTAGGGAGGACAGAAGGAGAGTGGATGATTTTGAGCTGTGGTGCTGGAGAAGAGTACTGAATGTACCATGGACTGCCAGGAAAACAAACAGATTCATCTTGGAGAAGACTAAACCAAGCTTCTCCTTGGAGGCAAGGATTCTGGGGCTTCGTCTGACATACTTTGGACATGTTGCCAGGAGAGACGGGTCCTTGGAGAGGGACATAATGCTTGGGAGGGTAGAGGGACGGCGCAGGAGGGGAAGACCCTCTATGAGATGGATTGGTTCGGTGACTGGGGTAATCGGGATGGGTGTGTCAGAGGCAGTGCGGTTGGCGCATGATAGAGCAGGGTTTAGGGCTGTTGTGCACAGGGTCACTATGAGTCGCAAACAACTCGACAGCACATAACAACAACAACAACAACTAGGAATAATATGAGTAACAGTAACAGTGTTAACAGCAGTGTTAAGGACAGGAACAGGATCAATATGAGTATGAGTAGGGATCTCTGGTGGCCTAATGGGCAGGCAGTTGAACTACTAAGTTAAAAGACTATAGGTAGTACTGCTGTGTGATTTACAGCCCCTGAAAACTGGCTGGAGGATCAGTTATGAGTTGGTTCTGACTTGATGTTGATGAACAGTAATGAGTATTAATTAACAGGACCATCAACATCATAGAAGCAGTATTAGTAATAATATTAGGAACTATATTAGTGATAGTATTAGCAGGAGCAGCAATACCTGAATTAGCAACAGTAATAGTGAGCTCTGGTGGCCTAGTGGCAAGAAGCCACGCTGCAATACTGAAGGCACGCTGTTCCGAGGCCACCAGCTGCTCCACGGGAGAAGGATGAGCAATCTCCTCCCGTATGATTACCTGCCTCTGAAAAACTGCCTAAGGGTCAGTTATGGGTTGGTTCCAAGTCGACAGTACACGACAACAGTAACATTACTAGGAACAGTAGCAGCATTAGGGATGGTAACAGCATTAGCACTAGTATTAGCAAGAGTGGCAGTATTTAAACAGCTGACCCTGCTACAAAGGATGTACCACTTAGTGCCAGGCACAACACAAAGGCTCCTGGAGGCAAGCATGGTGACCCTTTGTGCCATATAATCAGGAGAGGCAGGCCCTGAAGAAGGACATTATGCTTATTAGAAAAGCTGAGATCTGGGGAAGTTGAGCAGGAAGAAAAGTGCAACAGTGAATCAATGGAAATCCAAAGCCTCTGTAAACTTTCATTAAAAGTAATTAAAAAAAATTATGTTAGTGGGGGGAAAAAGCTGAGATCTGGTGAGGAAGAGAAAGAGCCTCAAGACAGACCGATGTCAAAACTGCGACAATAGGCCGAGATACAGCCATGGTATGAGATAGTGTGGGATCAGGCAGGGCACAGCAGCAGTATGAGGATGGTGTGAGGTCAGGCAGGGCTCTGTTCTGCTGGGAATCAGAACTCACTGAGCAGCACTTAACAACATCCCGCCTCCCAAGGAAAACCCGCTTGACCCCACAGCTGCTCCCCCCATGAGGCAGATGCTAAGACGGGCCTCACTTTCCATGTGAGCAAAACACACAGAGGGCACCCCCCGTAAAGTGGAGGAGACCATGCTCTGGGAAGAAGTAGAGTCAGAGTCACAAGCCAGGGCAAGCCTCATTCACGGGAGCAGGAAACCTATGTGGTCCCTCATCATTGTCTCAAATGTTGCTCAGTGGAGTCCATGGGTGTGGGCCCGTCTCCTCTCACAGCTGCTCAGCACTGGATCTCATCTTCCAGCAGCAGGTCGGACACTAGTCTGTCATGATCCATCTTCATTCACTAACTTTCCTGAGTAGATGGCCAGGCCTTTCTTCCTGGCCGGTCTCAGCCTGGAAGCTCTGTTCAAACGGTCCACCGTGGATGACCTTGCTGGTATTTGAGATGCTGGTGGTACAGTTTCCACACAGCATGAGTCAGCCCAGCATGACATGCTGACGGGCAGTGACCTGTCATGATTCCAGGGGTTAAATATGTGGTGAGGGATCTCAGTCAGGCCCTTGGCCACTACCTGGGAAATCCACTAGGCCACTTAGAACCTCAGTGTGCTCACAGGTAAAGTGGGGGAGTGGGAGACCTGAGTTCCTGGAGAAATGCTAACATCATGTGGGTTCTTGCCTGCTGCTTCTGTGGACCCGAGTCCAGTGATGTCTTTGACCACTGCCACCTGGTCTCCATTTATCAGCAGTGCTTCCTGGTCCAGTTGTGCGAACTTCTGTTTCCTTGGTGCTTTTCAGAAAGTGCCCAGCAAGTACTGACATCTGTGGCTGGCAGTTTACCACTCAGCCCCCAGTCCCCTGACGCTTGCCCTGCAGGGTTCGCTCAGGGACCTATCTGGGAAGAGGAACTTACTTGGGGTTGTTCCAGTCATCCCCTAGCAGGCAGGGATCAGTCGCTGTCCCCACAGTCCTGCCTGGCCACTGATCCCTTGGGGTGCCTGCGGGGAAGTTGGGCAAGAGGACCAGTCAGTCAGGGTCCATAAGCAGGCCTCCCAGGATGGGGCCACTGCAGGGCTGCATCCTGATAGAGGAGAGCCTACAGACCACCCTCCTGACGCCCTCTGTTTCTGTTGTGTGTGTCATCTGATTGGATAGCAAACCCCTTGGGAAGGGACCTCGTTCTCAGTCAATTTCTTCAAAGTGCAGCCGTTTCTTCCCCTTCAAAGATCACATTGATGGCCTCACAGGGCAGATTCGGGGACAGGAAACGTCTTGCATTCTGCACTACAAGGAGGTGACAGCAGGTTGCTGAGATTTGGGCCATGGTACCTTGGGAACCTGTTCAAATCCCGCTTCTGTCTCCAGTATCTCTTTGTGATTGAGTAGGAGGGCCACCTCTGCACTCGTCCTCGGGGTGGCAAGGTCACTAGAAGCCTTCCAGTGTGTGTAGAGAGGAGCACAAGAAACTGTATGTGTGTAGCACTGGTTTGAACTTCTGCATCCACACAGATTGTGGCATTGTTTAACTGTTGTTTACTGCTGCTGAGCTGGGACCAATTCCCAGCTGGCCCTCCAGTGAGGTTTTTCAGAGGTTGTAAATCATACTGGGGATTTTTTTTAAGAGAAGGAGACTGTCTGTAGCTGGTAGATACCAGGCTGAGCTGCTAAGTGATGTGCTTCTAGACCAAGAAAGACTAGGAAGAAAGGCCTGGAGATGTGCTCCAAAAGTCAGCCAGTGGACCTCAGCAGTCTGACCAGCAGGGGTCACAGGAGTGGTGAGGGGCTGGGGTCGAGCTCAAGAACAGTGCTTCAGTGGTAAGTGTGTGTGGGCACAAGTGCATGAATGTCAATGGTTATATGTGTGTATATGCACAGTGTGTAACTGTGCGTGTGAACATATACCGGGTGAGGGTGGGTGCTCAGTCTCATTTTGTCTGTTTCCACTCTGCTCCTCACCTGATGGGCTGCTCTGGACACACTGCCCAGCACATTCCTAGCCCTGTCTCCCTGCCTGCAAACGCAGGCGTGAGCTTCTTTCCTACCTCGTGACTGATGTCTCCAAGCTCTGAGACGCACCCTGACCTGAACATGCCAGCGTCCGAGTCACTGAGTTGCTCTTAGACCAGAACCACATCCATGAGTGTTATCAATGGCATCATGCGAAGCCTAGAGCTTGACCTGCACCAGCAACAGTGACTTCTTTCTTCCAGCAATGGACATGGTGCTAGCGCCTGTGTCCTCTCTTCCTGACCTCCTGGCACCTGCGGTCCTCCACGCAGAGGCAGGACCACGCCCCCTGAGCTCCACACCATCTGACGTCCAAGGACTGGAGCTGCCTCAGGAGTCTCACTGTTCCCATGTGTAGCATTCGGGTCACTCCAGTGTGTCTTTGTAATGGGAATATTTTGTCTACGAGTCTATTGTGCAATACTTACGCTACTTCTCTGGGTTGAGCGACCTGTGGTAGAAAAATGAGGTCCAAGCTCATGGTTGAACATCCTTTACGTGCTTTTTTGCTTGTGTTTTACTTTTTAGGTTCTTTGAGTGATTGTTTATGGAACAAGTTAGTTTAGTATTCAATCATCGGTGCACATTTTGTTTGATGACATAGATGACAATCCCCCATTGTACCAGCACTCTTTCCACCTCACCACATGCTTCTCGTTCCATTATTCCTTCTTTTCTATCCCTTCCTCCCCAGCCAATTGCTGCCCTTTTTTGCAAACCTTATTTGGTTGATTTTTCCGAGGATTCCGTGCTTCCCTGTCTTACTGTTCATCTTATAAGCCTGTACTAATGTTTGATTTAGTGCTGAACCAAAGGGTGAGTTCCGTCCCAGTGTCAAAGGGTGAATGGTTTCAGGGGCCCCACTACTCGGTTAGACTAGCAAGCCCGCCTATATTTATGGTGTTTACTTTTGTTCCACATTTCCCTCCCTTCTGTCCAGTACCCTCTACTGTGATCTTTTTGGTAATGTGGAGCAGTGATAACCAGGCACCATCCATTTCTTCTGGTGTCAAGGGGGTGGAGGTTGAAGTTTGTGTGATGCATCAGTCCTGTGGACTACCTAATCCTTGCCTTTTTTATCTGATCTTCTATTCTCTTCTTTGTTGGACGGAAGAGACCAACAGTCTTTTCTTACATGCTTCCCACATTCTTTTGGAGGTTTCTACAGGTGAGCTGAACGCACATGGCACCAGCTTGTGGGCACAGGGAAGGTGGGAAAGGGTTTGGTGCAGAGGGAGGTAGAGCAGTTCTGACTTCACTCTGCTTATCTCCAAAGATCCAGACACCATAGTAGGCATGCCTACAAACAGCCTTAGGGAATCAAGGTGTGTTAAGAGTGGAGCTATGGGTAGATGCTGCATGGCCTGGGGAACAGAGAGGGAAAGGAAGACTCTAGGAACAGAACTCTAGCTTCCAGCGTTGATTGTTGACTCAAGCACAATAAAATTACCGACAATTTTATTTCTTCATTTATCATCTTCTCTATCAACTCGGTTGTGGAGTTTCTCACTTTCTTTACATTCAAGTGTGAACCACACCAGTGGCTGTGTCTTTAACTTTTATCAGTAAATGCTTCAAATCTTCTTTATTTCTGGCAAGCAAGGAGGTCTATCAACCTGTCCAGTGGACTGATGCTCTTCCTAAGCCAACGGACACTGACAAGTCTCCAGGTCTTGGCCCCTGCAGTCCTCTTCTCCTCACCACAGTCCAGCACACAAAGCCTGTGCCATGTCCTTGCCTTGCTTCTCTCCTGCTTCTGGACCTTTGCCCCAGTCCCCCGCTCCACTCACTTGTCATCTGGCTGTATCTGCATCATTGGTTCAGACTCAAGCTAAGCCTCTGTCACAGTGGAATTAATTCTTCCCAAAGAAACATGTATGAGTTTGGCTTGGCCATGATCCTCAATATTAGACAGTTATCCTACATGCTGTAAGTCCTAACTTCTGTGAAGTTTAACTCACAACCTCTGCGTCCACTGTGACAACAGCAACCCTCCACTGGGCTCCCAGGTGGTAAATGTTAACAGAAGACTGCCCATCTGCCTGCCGCTAGTGGAGCCAATCTTTCCAAGTCAAGCAGCTTTTTGGTAAAGTTTCTTGTTGCTGTTGTCAGGTTCCATCAAGCCAATTCAACCCACAGTGACCCTGTGGACAACAGATCTGAACCTTGCCCTACCCCATGCTAGCCTCACAATCTCTGACATGCCCCAGCCCATTGTTATAGTAACTGTATCTATCTTGTTGAAAGTTAGCACTTAGCAAGACATTATTAGAGACTCTCATGTTAATGAAGCAGGGTTAGGTTGTGCATTAAGTGCATCACTTTTTAGAAATAAAAAGAAATTACACAAGTGTGAGATAGAGGGGGAACTCCTACAGCCAAGAGCTAAGAGCAAGAATTGGTGTATGTCCTTTAGACCCTGAGCACTAGCACTGAGACTGTGCCAGACCCAGGAAGAGATGGAAGTCAAGTCACACCCACCCCTAAGGCGATGTGCCCCTCACCGCACAGGACAGATCCCATCTCTGCATAAGCAACTTTAATCCTGCCTCACTAACATCATGGAAGTTAAGCTTTACAGCACACAGCAGAGTTACGTCCCACCAAGGACCACACTGACCCTCCATCACGTCCATAAACTGATGACTGACAGCCACAGCGTGGTCCATCAACACAGCGGAGCATCAATCAGCCAGAAAGAGGGATGCGCTGCAAGCCATGCTACAGCAGGATGAACTGTGAACACGGGATGCTGAGTGAAAGAAGTCACTTACTGCCTGATCCAACTTACAGGAAATATCCACAATAGGAAATGCAGAGGTGATTAGGGGTCAAGGTTGGGGGCGCTTGGAGCTACAGGTGAAGGGGCCCTGGGATTGTACTTGGAAGGATGAAAAGCTTTGGAGAATGAATGGTAGTGGCTACAAAGCATGGGCACATAATGCATATCACTGGACACTTAACAGAGCACTCTGGAGGTCCAGTGGTAATGAGTTGTGCTACCATTGAAAAGGCAGGTGGTTCCAATCCACCAGCTGTTCTGAGGGAGAAAGACTGGCAATCTCTTTCTATGTGATTTATAAAACGTCTCTGAAAATCCACTGGAGGGTCAGCTATGAGTGAGTTTTGACTAGATGGCAATGTCTTTGTAAGTTTGTTAATACATTAAAAAATTATTACGTGAAAACCGAGGCAAAAACGGAGACTTGTACATCAATGTTCATTGCAGCATTATTCACTATTGCAAGAACACGGAAACCACCCTAATGTTCAACCACAACCAAATGGATTGAGAAAATATGGTACGGTTCACATAATAGAATACTACGCAGCACGCTGGAGCAATAGTTTAATAAATCATTACCTAACTTTGGAGGGACTAGAGAACATATATGCCAAGTGAACTAACTCAGTCCCATAAGGGCAAATACTGTGTAAGACCATTATTGTGGAACATATATGAGGATCCAAGGTGGGAGGGGGGAAAGCAGAGGGGTCAGGAGGGAGTTAATCATAGGGTCACATAATTGGAGGAAGGGATGGGTAAAGGAAAGATCCAGTGTGAAAACCAATGTATAACAAATTTGTAAGTAAATCAGTATAAAATAAAAAATTTATGTAAAAAATTATGACACTGTTAATTTTTTGATATATACATATATATTAAAATATATGTTGTTGTTATATGCCGTTGAGTCACTTGTGACTCATAGCAAACCTATGTACAACAGTTCTGAACCTTGCTCTGTCCTGTGCCAACCTTACTGTCTCTGACTCAACTACCCCCATTATCCCAGTCACTGAGTCAATCCATCTCTTCAAGGGTCTTTCTCTCTTGAGCTGTCCCTCTACCCTCCCAAGCATGATGTCCCTCTCCAAGGACTGGTCCCTTCTTGCAACATGCCCAGAGCATGTGAGACAGTAAAAATTTGAAAGATAAAATGGAAGTGCCTAGTCTAGGCAAACACAGCTGATTAGCAGGGAGCACAGCTGAGGGGGTGGGGATTTAGAAACAGTGGGTCTGGACAGACAGAGCCCCTTTCTCTTGGCTGTCATTTGTCCTCAGGTGGGCCCTGACTCCTGGTGACCTCACGCACTGCCTCATGAAGAGGTCTGGAGCAACTGTAGTGTCTGCAAGGCTTCCATGAGCTGAGTCTCCAGGCCTTTCCTCCTGTTCTCAGTTTGGGTCTTACTTGCCTCTCGTCACCTCCCTCCTTCTCTAAGCCCGAGTTTAGCCTTCACTGATCCCAGTGAGGTGCTGATTCCTAGTGGATGAGATCCTGCCGCCATGGCTTTCCCGCTAGGGTAGGTGGCTTCTCCATGGTCCTATGTCACACCAATGCTATTTCCTTTGATTATAAATAGGAATCTTGCTCAAAGGGGTGCAGCTCAGGACCCCTCGGGTCGCTTTGTACTTTAATCAGGGCTTTCCTGCTGAAAATGTTTATCTTCCAGTGAAGAGATGCTAATTTTATCTGGCAAAGAAAAAAAAAATGGGTATCTGCTGACGTCTCTTCCACCTCAGAGAAAGATAACGGACAAGCGTTATGTCATCTCAGCCCAGCATCCTTGGAGATCAAAAGGCATAGTGTACACATGTGTCAGCGGTGATGGAGGGGCCATTGCTGGGCGCTTCCGGCCCGCGGGCGTGTGTGCATTGATAGACCCGACCTGCCGTTCTTGGAGAGAAAACTCCCAAGCCCTCTGTGCCAGTTGATTTCAGTGATATTTGGAGGTTTTGAAAGAGGGATCCAAAATAGATGCGGCCCCCTTCACCCTGCTGTTTAAGTTTTGGCCGCAGGAAATGGCACCCGTTCCAATGTTCCTGGTGGAAACCGCATGGCACTAGATAAGCAGCTGCCCCCACACAACGACATTTCCATGTTTAAAATACAGTCAAGATGATCCATGGCCCGTCTCCACCTGAAGAGTGTTTTGCTCCAGCTCATGCCCTCATTCAGACTTCTCACTGGGGGTGGGTCTTAGTCTACTATGAGAATATATGCAGTGAAGAATAAACAGGCGTGGACAGGTGAGAGAGACTAGCCATGACCACTGAAATGGACAGGATCTTCTAGTAAAAGGAAAAGAATATATAGTGCAATTCACACACCTTGGAGACAGATTTTCACCAGACAATGAACAGAAAGAGCAAAGTACTTAAAGTTAACAGTAAACAAGTAATTAAGTGCATTACCAGGAGATGGTTTCATTATGATGCCAGCTAATTAAAGAAGAACCAATGTCCCTGAATGGTGGTGGTGTTCACAAGAACTGACTATCCAGTGGACTGCCAAAAGAACAAGGAATCTATAAATCTTTAGGAGAGCAAGCTGTCTCATCTGTCTCCCATAGAGCTACTGGTGGGCTTGAACTGCCAATCCTTGCATTAGTAGTGCATTGGGAACAAAGAGCACCTCTTTGAAAATTTCAAAAGCTAAGAGGCGATTGACATATCAACTAGCATGATTGCCAATTTATTTTTTCAAGGACACTTGTGTATTTTCCCGTGACCAGGAATATTAATGCAGCACCACGAGATCCAGTCACACGTCCCAGGTGAGCGGCCTGTTCACCTCCAGGGGTTCTTTCTTCACCTTTAATTCAGCTAGGAGCTTTCAGGTGTCATGCTAGTGACTCCCGCATGACATTCCAGGGGGCAGTCGGCTTGGAAGGGCATGGTCCTCGATAACCGAACGCCTCACCTGGAGATGATCATCCTTCAAGCCCCGTGCATGTGTTTCAGACATTCCCCGATTCTTGCATCCACTCAGTCCTCTTGATCATCCGCACATGCTCCCCACGAGGCCCAGAAAGACCCATCTCAAGTGATTCCCCCTCCTCCATGAAGAAGCATGAAGGTCTTTGCCATTTCATAGATTAGCCCTCTCTACCATGGCTATTGCTAGTCACTGTGTGTGCTGAGCAGGTCATCAAAGAGGATGAGCAGGTGAGGAACAATGTGGCATCAAGACTGGAGGAAGACTCGTCAGCAACATCAACTTTGAAGATGGTAACTAAATCTGCAGGTCAAAATGCAGGAAGTGGTGGTGCAGGTCCTGCTAGTTATATGCACACACTGTGTTGTAAATGTTAAAGCAAAACCCAGTCTGTCTCAACAGCAACCCGTGAAGGACAGAGAAGAAGGGTCTGGTGAGGTGGCCAAGGCTGTGAATCTTCACAGAAGCAGACTGCTTCATCTTTCTGCCTGAGAACTGCTGCTGGCTTCAAACTGCCAATCTTCCAGCCAGCAGATGAAGGCTTAATAACCATGTTACCAGGTTTCCTTCCACTTTGAATAAAACTATATTAATAAGGAAACTAATCCCCTCCTCATTGCCATCAAGTCAAAATCAACTCATAGTTGCCCCTCCAGTGAGTCTTCTGAGGAAATAAATGTCACAGAAAGAGACTGTCCATCTTTCTCCTGAGGAACCACTGTAAATGTAAACTGAGAGGCTTGGCCTTTGGGCTAATAGCACGACCCCCTGTGGACTATCAGATCTCCCCGCCTTAATAAAGCTAAGCTGTCACTCCGATGAGCTGTCACTGGGTCTGACCCAGTCATGCATGGTCTTTCTTTCCAATGGTCTCAATGGATGGGGAAGCTGGACAATGGTGTCATCAAATACTGACCTTGGCATTACCAGGATGCTCCTTAGAAGTGACAAGGTAAGACTCGGGCTCACTTACTTTTGGACATATCATAAGACAAACCAATCACTGGAAAAGAACATCGCGTTTGGTAAAGCGGAAGATGTCACAGACTGAACTGTGTCCTCATAAGTAAGTGTCTACTTGGCTAGTGACATAGTTCTCAGTATTATGTAATTATCTTCCATTTTGTGATATTGTGCCATTATCACATGTGCCATAAACTCTGATCTCAATGACATTAACGAGGCCAGATTAGAGGCAGAATGTAATGATGTCTTAGGAACAAGAAGAGGCATCCATTTCCTAAACAACATGCCTCCGGAAACTCTGAACTTTGATAAATGTTGATAGTTGTAGAGGGACTTCAGGTCTTTTTTCATAGGGTCTCTATGAGTCGTGCTCAACTCAAAGGCGATCAAAAAACAACATATAATGACGTCATCATCCACGTGATGACCACCAATAAGTTGCAAGGGGCTTAAGATGGGATGCAATACCTTCATCAAGTCACAACCCTGATTAAATTTAAGGGCAGCTTCCCTGGGGTGGGATCTGCATCACCTTTGTCTTACAAGAGATAAAAAGAGAAAAGGAGGCTAGCTGATAAAGGAGGCCCTCAGCACCACCGAGAAAGAAGAGTGAGGAGTGGATACATCCTTTAGATTCCTGCTCTGAAAAACATCCAGAATCAGGAGACACACAGAGAGCAAACCTGCCCCAAAGCCAGCATCCTGAATTCAAACTTCTAGCCTCCTGATTTATAAGAGAACAAAATTCTATTTGTTAAAACCATCACTCTTAACAGAGAACTAAGACAAAAGCTAGCAAAAATTACAGAAATCCTCCATGAGATGGATTGACACCACAGTGACGAGAGAACTCACACACACAGACAATCGGACAATGGCAAAGGACTGGGCGTGAACCTGCATTGCTCACTGGTCCCCAGGAGTCAAAGCCACCTGGAAAAGAACAAGAACAAGGCACTATGACTGGCCTCCTCGTTGAGGCCCCATGTTCTGCATATGCATCTTGAATGACTGACATGTCATCAATTTGCCTCATGATATTATACAAGTCACTTCTTCCTTCTGTACTGTCATGTTTGCATCTGTCACACAATGTCTGTTTCACTCGATGGAATCTCAGCATCTTCCCACCACCAACTCTTCATCAAATTGGACCCAGATGCTCAGATGTGGCTTTGCTCTTCAAATTGGCCCTTCCCCTGTTGATCCATTTGCTCGCCACCACTGCTGGTGACCCTGACAATGTTCCGCCTCTCATTCCATAAAAGAACCCCATGGAGGACAGCTGGGGCTGGGGCTGGTCCTGGTGACTCTTCCAAGATGCTGGGTGTGGTGGCTTCTGGGCACAGGGAGACCACAGTATCTGGTGGTTTCCCTGGGTGCCCGGCTCCTGGTTCAGCATGGGCTCCGATGAGCCTGGTTGGAGGTTGGTGGTGATTCCTGGAAAAGGCCACACCTTCCCTTGCCTGTGTCTCAACACATCTGTTCATCATCAAGTAGATGGCAGATAAGAAGCTAGGTCTTCTTTTTAGATTAAAGATCTCAACCAGTGCAATTTCCTGCAATGCCCCTGAATGTGGCTTTTACAGCTGTGTGGTGGGAGCTGGAATGGCTTAATCCTGCACATCTGACCACACATGGAAACCTGCTCTTGAAATCCACAGCACGCAGATCTGTGTGTTTTAATCCCCTCATCACGATCTAAACTGGAAACAGGCAAAAATACATCCCATCATCTTTTCTTCTTGTTTCCCTGCCCACTTCCTCAGGGAAGTGTCAGAAGCTTGCCTACCCTCTCTTCTCATTTCACAGGACTCACAAGTGGGTCCTCACGCCCGACACACCATCCTCCTCACCTCACCGGAGTCCCATAATGAGCACTAGCATTTCCATTCGAAAGATGCAGAAACTAAGGCTCACAGGCAACACCAGACTTGCCCACAAGCACACAGGTAGTAGACCAAGATCTGTGCCTCCAAAATGGACACTTCCAATTTTTCCAAGCTTCTTGTCCAAAAATAATTCACAGAGTGGCCAGATAACGAACTGGGCTGGACGGTGCTGCCACAGCAGAAACATCACAAGCCAACAGCCTAAACAAAGGAAACTCTGTCCTTCACTGTTTAACAACAGCAAACAACTCATTTCAGCCAACTCAGAACCAACTCACAGCTGAGCCTTCAGTGAGTTTTCAGGGGCTGTAAATCCCAGGCGATCACAATGTCCATCTTTCTCCTGAGGAGTAGCTGGCGGACTGGAACTATCTGCCTTTGAGTTGGCGGCACAGCTCCTTACCCACTAGCCTACCAGGGCTCCCATAGTGTTTAGAAAGCTACAAGTCTGTAGTCAGGATGCTAGCTTTCATGGAGCCTCTGCTCTCTATCGGCTCTGGAGGAAGGTCCTTGTGTGGCCCTGTGTTCCTTGGAGGTCTCCATGTGTTGTGGCCCTCTCCTGCCTGAAGGAGAGTCCCAGCACAGGGTCTTGGGTCCAAAGAACATGCTCTGCTCCTGGCTCTTGTGTCTTGGTGGTACTGAGGTCTTCCTGCTCTGTTTGCTTCTTTCATCTCTTGTAAGATAAAAAGTGTTACAGGCCACCATCCAATGGGAGCCCTCTTATATTGGATCAAGGTTGTGACAGGATTAAGGTGGATGTTGTTGTTGTTGTTATGTGCCGTCGAGTCGCTTGCGACGCATACCGACCCTACCCTAATTGCCTTGCAAATTATTTATTAGATTCCAGATCATGGGAGATCATCACTGAGAATCCTGGACCAGCCAAAATGACATATATTTTCACTCAGACTCAGACTGACTGCCAACTGGAACTTATTCATTCATAGCAGCAGGTTAAAGAGACGCCAGAAATACCATGGGAGGGGATTACCCATCTTTCCCCCATGGAGCTGCTACTGGTAGATTTGGCTCACCTGTGGGTTAGCAACACGGTTTTCTTCATACTACACAGTACTGTAAGAGCTCAACATGTATTTTTGGGGCACACGAGTCATTCCATGATGAGGTACAACCAAGAAAACCAGCTTACTCCCTCATCTTTCTGATGTCCCTTAGTGAAGCAGCAAGATACACAGATATGCCTCACCTGGGGTTAATGTAATTCTAGAAGCTCTCACCTTACAGCCAGAGAACTTACCCTGTGAGAGCTAGACATTGATGTATGGGGGGGCTGGCATCTTTTTAATGGAAAGAAGATGTCAGGTAGTAAGGGGTTGGGGTTAGAGGAAGAATGTAGTGGGAAGCTTGCAGCTGTGTACCATCTTGAGATGAAGGGTAGGAGGTCACCAAGATACCACCAGGCAGAGCACCTTCATAGCTGAATGCTTACTACCTCCAGCCTTCCTGTCCTATAGGAAGAGTTGTTGTTCTTATGTGCTGTCATGGCGCTTGTGACTCAGCGATTCTGTGTACAACAGCTCTGAACCTCACTCTAAAGCCAATTTCATTGTCTCTGACACACCTATTCCCATTACCCCAAGTGATTGAGTCAATCTATCTAAATCAGGGTCTTCCTCTCTTGCACTGTCCCTCCTTCCCTCCAAGCATAACGTCCCTCTCCAAGGTCTGGTCCCTCCTGGTAACATGCTCAAAGTATGTCAGAAAGAGCTTCAGAATCCTTTCCTCTGATTTTTTGTGATCTAAGGAGCATCCAGTTTCACTCTCTCCAAGACAGAACTGTTTGTTCATGGTATGTTCAATACTCTTCTCCAACACCACAACTCTAAGGTATCAATTCTTCTATCATCCTCAGTCACTGTCCAGCTTTCTGATGATGCATAGCAAGTACTTGAAAAGACCACGGTTTGGATCAGACACACCTTAGTCTCTAGTACTGCTATTCAGTACTCTAGAGAGGTCCCTGACAAGACTTTCCCAATGCAATTCGTCTTTTGATTTCCTGGCTACTGGTATCAAGAGTAGTGACTGTGGAGCCAAGCAAGCTGAAGCTGTCAACAATCTCAATCTCTTTTCCATCTATCATGGTGCTATCAACTGACCCAGTAGTGAGAATCTTTGTTTTCTTGATAATGAGCTCCAATTCATATTGAAGGCTGCAGTCCTTGGCCTTCTGGAACTAATATCTCAGGTCCTCCGCAGTTTCAGCAAGCAAAGTTGTGTCATGTGCATAAATAAGGTAGTTGTTGAGTCTTCCTCCAATTTTCATACCAAATTCCTCTTCATAAAGTCCAGCCTCCCAGATGATCTATTCCACATACAGATTGAAAGGTATGTACATAGGATGCATCCTTGGCATTCATCCTTCCCAATTTGGAACCTCGCAGTGTGTCCTTGTCCTGAACTGATGATGCCTCCTAGTCCAAGCATAGGTTTTGCATGAGCACAATCAAGTGCACTGGGATTCCCTTTCTTCTCATGGTTAGCTACGATTTTTTGTGATCTACAGTTAAATACCTTTGAATAGTCAATGAAATGCAACTCAACATTCTTCTGGTACTACTCTCTGCTTTCAGCTAAGATTCCTAAGTCCCTAGTGCCATGGCTTCTTCTAAACCCAGCCTGCACATCTAGTAGTTCTCTAGTAATGTACTATTCAAGTCATTTTTTTTATAAAATTCAGCAAAATCTTGCTTGCATAAGATGTTAATTGTTGCTGCTGTTGTTGTTATGTGCCGTCGAGTCGTTTGCGACTCATAGCGACCCTATGTACAACAGCCCTAAACCCTGCTCTATCCTGTGCCAATCGCATTGCCTCTGACACACCCATCCCGATTATCCCAGTCACTGAATCAATCCACCTCCTAGAGGGTCTTCCCCTCCTGCGCTGTCCCTGCACCCTCCCAAGCATGATGTCCCTCTCCAAGGACCTGTCCCTCCTTACAACATGTCCGAAGTGTTAATAATATAATATAAAGGATGTTAATAATATTTGATAATTTTCACACTCCATCCAATTCCCCCCCCCTTTTTTAAATGAGAACAATTATGGATCTCTTCCAGTCAGTCGACCAGGTAGCTGTCCTCCAGATTTCTTGGCTCAACCTGGTGAGTGCACCCAGGGCTGCATCTGTTTGTTGAAATATGTCAGCTGGTATGCCATCAATTCCTGGGGTCTTGTTTTTTGCCAGTCAGAGCTGTCTGAACTTCCTCTTTCATCATCGTTGCCTCTTAATCATACATTGTTTCATGAAATTCTTCTGTGTCAGCCAATTCTTTTTAGTATAGTGACTCTGTGAACTCCTTCTATCTTCTTTTGATGAGTAAAAACTCCCTTCTTTAGACATCTATTCATCATGGGGAGGGTGGTCTAGTGGTAAGAAACTGTGCTGCAATCCCAAAGGAACATGGTTCAAATTCACCAGCTGTTTCAAGTGAGAAGAATGGGCAATGTCCTCTTGTGTGATTTACTGTCTCTGAAACCCCACTGGAGGGTCATCTATAGGTTGGTTCCGACTCGACAGCACATAACAACACCTGTCATGGAAGCTCTGTTGTTGTTGATTGTCATCGAGTCAAGCACAGCTTATAGTAACCCTATGAACAAAAGGCCTGAAGCCTTTCTATAACTATCGACATTTATGGAAGTTCATAGAGTTTCCAGAGGCATGTTATTTAGGAAGTGGATGGCCTGTCAATCCAAAGGCATACAGTTCAACTCTTCCAGCTGCTCTGGGGGAGGAAGATGGGCAATCTCCTCCTGTCCAGTTTACTGCTTCTGAAAACTCGCTGGAGGGTCAGTTATGAACAGTACATAATCAACTAGTCATGCATTAGTTTCTTGCAGTTTGCAGCCTGCCTTAATATAAAAGTAAACCAGAAAGTATTTCCAATGTATGCAAAGCTTTAACAACTGTCCAAGGGGAAGCCCTAACTCCCTGGCTTGCATTACATTGCTCTTAACCAGCTCCCAACGCCCCCAGATCTCACAGCCACCCACTCAACTCAGGCAAGCCATCCAGCAGGTTTTGCCCCTGCCCTGGAAAAGCCTGCAGACACTGCCAGCTCCCACTCGGCTCAGGGATGCTTACCCGGGGAGCAGAGCAGTCACTGTCGGCTCTCTAGCTGCATTCCCAAATGAAGAACAACAACGAAAAAGAAAAGTCAGAGAATGTTCGCCACTCAACATTCCTAGACCAGTACACAGTCAAATGTGGGGAGGTGGAATCAAATGGGCCAGCATTCCAATACCTAAGCCCGGAATGTGCAGCCCAGCCTCTCTTGGTAACGCCTGCCTCTCATCACCACATCATCACCCAACCCTGCCATTAGGGAAGGCAAACCTGTACTTACAATCAAAACGAACTTAATATGTAACCAGGGGGCAGCTCACTTCCAGGAACAACAGGCAGGGCGGCCTCCTCTGCACCACCAACGCTGGTTTCTGTGCTCAGCAGAGCTCGGCTTGACGTCACAGCCCTGGCTGCCTCCCTACTGCGTTCTTCTCCTGCCTCCTGCTGTCGATGTGGTCTCTTTTCCTGGACATTCTCCTCTCATCTGATGCTAATCTCTGTCTTGCTGGAGACCAGTACTGCCTTCAGTGGGACTACAAGAAATACGGTTCTGCAATATCTCAGCACCAGAAATGTGTTTTAAAGGAAAGTACACATTGTTGGGCACGATGCAGGGAAATGGAAAGTAAGCAACTAATTATATAGTGTCCCAGCCAAAATCCCAACTCTATTGCTCTCTGCTTAGTTTTCACCTCACGGTGACCTTGCACTGGCTTTCTGAGGCTGTAAATCTTTGGGAGAGGTGTGTGCTTCGTCTTCCCTGCAGAATAGTCATGGATTCTAGAGTCTGCTCTGGTAGCCTCACACGTAACGTACTGTGCCACCCTCACTGCGCAGAGTCGGAACCAACTCACTGCTGACCTTCTGGTAATCCATACTGAAGGTTATAGTTGGCTCATCTGCGGGAAGCACTTCAGGTCTTTCTTCACTTTCAGCAGGTCAGGTTGTGTCTTCTGCATACCGCAGGCTGTTGATACATCTCCCACCTATCCTGAGGCCACATTCTTCTTCAGAGAGTCTAGCTTCTTGAATGATGTGCTCGGCATACAGACTGAGTATGTGCAGAGAGAGGCTACAACCTTGACACACATCTTTCCTGATTTTAAGCCATGCAGTATTCCCTTGTTCTGCTTGGGCATCTGTTCACTGGTCTAAGCATAGGTTTCACATGAACACAATTAAATGTTCTGGGATTCCCATTCTTCTCAATGGCAACCATAATTTGTTCTATCTCCCTAATGAATAATGATGCTGAGTATTTCTTCATGTGCTTGTTGACTATTTCTAGTACCCATTTGACAGAAATCTAAGCCTTTTTCAACTCCGGAAATTTACACTCTAAACTTCAAGTTCCACATCCCTTATTGGCCCTGCTCTTGTATGACTCATTCTCTCCCTTTGTCAGGTTTCAGCTGTCCATCACCCAGATGGACAGAAGTCCTGCTGATGCAGTGGTTAAGCACTCAGCAATCACACAGCTGTTCAGTGGTTCAAACCCAGCAGTTCCACAGGAGAAGAATGTGTTAATGTGCTTCTGTAAAGTTCTACAGCCCTGATAGTGCTCTGGGGAGTCCTGGTCTGTCCTTCAGGGTCACTGCTGGAGCTGTAATGGACCCAGTGGCATTAGGTTGCTTACAGGCCTAAGCTGTGTCCTCTCACACCACTAATCCTCAAACCTCACTGCCACTGAGTCCACTCCCACTCTGAATGACCCCCCTCACTGAGTTTCTGTGGTTGTACATCTTGATGGGAGAAGACTGTATTGCTGTCTCAAGCAGAGCCACTGGTGGATGTGAACTGCTGGAGATCTGAAGTCTTTTGGTTTGAAAACACAACATACTACAAGCTGTGCCACCAAAGCTCCCCACCACTCCTACTGCAACCCAAAACTCAAAGGCTTTGCCATCAAGTCAATTCCACCCCATGGTGGCTGTCCATCAGGCTCCAAGACTGTAAATCTTTGTGGGTGCGGCTTGTGGATTCACACAACTGACCATTCAATTAGCAGTCCCACACTTGAGCCACTACACCACCAGGGTTCCTCACTCTCTTGACTGATTTGCGCACCTTCTAACTATGTAGGCTTTGCCCCTCGCAAGCCAGCCTGACAACCGGGTGCTTGTGCTTATGTTTACCCCTCTCTTCCCTTTACTTCTTGGGGTGGGGGTGCAAGAAAGACTCTGAGAATGGCCTCTGGGACATGAAACACTTGCCTGGGATTGACAATTTGTCTCTATCAACTAGCTGGAATGGTTTCCCTGAGGGAATGGGAAGCTTACGTGTACACAGTGGTTAAATCAAGCCCTGAGCCTGGGAGCCCCAACTTGGGGCCTTTGCTCAGCTCTGTGTGGTCTGGGGGGCAATTCTGTCTGTGACCCCATGCCTCTGTTTCCCAGCAGAAGTATAAATATCACCGTTTCTTCCTGCTTCAGGCTTCTTTCCCCAGAAACACAAACGCTGGATTGAAAACAGTTGTTTGAATGTGAAAATGAAACCATGCAATATCGCATGCGTATAGGATAACAGTGCTATCCTTTCTGGGTGGGTGTGTGCTAGCATCTAATGAGCAATGAATGGTAATGGGAGGATTAACTAACTAGAGAGATTAACTAGCTATATGCCTTTACACACGTCACTTGACCTCCACTAGGAGGGGAATTGCTGACCTCAAGTTTCCATAAAGAGAGGAATGCTGGGCCAGATTAGAAGTTCTCAACCTTGGCGGCACATCAGAATCATCTGGAAGGATTTTTTTCTTTTAAATGCAGATGCCTGGACCGCACCCCAGACCAATTAAATCAAAGTCTCTGCTGTAGGGTCTGGGCAGTAGAGTTTTCAGCATTCCCGAAATAATTCCAGTGAGTAGCCAGGATGAAGACCCTTGAACCGGACCCATGGTTTTATAGCTAGTTTAAGGCAGAGACTCACATCTTTAAACCAGGGTTTGGGATGAAGCAGAAGAGATTTGATTTTTTTTAAAACTGGTTGAATCAGAATGCTAACTAGAACTGGAAGAAGTTAGGGGTCAAAGGCCTGATGGAAATGTAAAGTGTAAACATGGGCTGTATGTGTGTTCACAGCAACTCAATCTCTTGGCAGGCTGAATGGAAAGCAGCAGTGCCCAGCTCAGAGATGGCTGCCTGGCGAGCCACTCAGCTCCAGCTTTTTTGATTGTGTCACTCTCTTATGTCCTGGCAACAATCCAGTGTCACATCTCTGGCATCTGAAAAGACTCAAAATGTCTCTTCTGAGTCTCCCAATCCAGGGCATAATTTTCCTCATATGAGTTAATATTATATTATGGATCACCTACATTTTAAAAATTTGAGACTGTCCCAGTTTAACTTCGTAAGCCATGACTAAACCAGTTTGAACTGGCTGAAGGGCTGGTTTAAGGAAAACCAACTTAAGAGGGGCTGGTCTCAGAGCAAATTCACAGAAGTTCTGGCATCAGAAGCAGAGGAGGCACTCAATGTCTGTCCATCGGTCGCTAGTCCTCTGTCTTCTGGCCCCCAGGTGGCCCAAGGAGTCCTGTAGCTCTGCTGAGTGAGGCCAAAACCTTCTGGAGGCTAGACCATCTACAAGGCTGCACATGATTTCAGCAGTTTGGCTTGTTAAGCAAACAGCCACCATCAGGTATGTCCCCGGAACTATCGAGGCTGGTGTCTGCAGTACAGGGAAGTTTATTCATGAGACACAGGAAGTACTGGGAGGCCATGTATTTCCACATATGTACACACTCAGCAGGAAGCACGTATGCTAGAAATCTGACCTCAATTGCGAGGGCTCGTTTCAGTCCTGAAACATTTAACACATTTCCCCTTGCTGTGTTGTTACTGTTGAGTGTCATCAACTCACAGTGACCCCATTACAAGAAAAGACAGTCTTTCCGAGTCCTGCACTATCCTCTCAATTATGCAGCTGTAGTGTCAACCCATCTCGCTGAAGATATCTCTTTTTTGCAGGCCTTCTATATACTAAATATGTTGTCCTTTTCCAGAGACTGGTCCCTCTTGATAATACATCCAAAAAGGTCCTGAATATGGATGGCCTCAGGGACAAGCAGAGAAGCAAAGTCTTGAAGAAGCAGCTAAAACAACGAATGAATGAATGAATGAATGAATGAATGGTCAGTGTGTATTCCATCTTTAAAGCTGTGGTTTCTACTTCACCAGGAAGTCTTCCAGCTCAACGGTGGGTCCAGTTCCTTAAATACCTCCACCAGTTAGTTCTCCTGCTAAGGGATCTCCCAGAGACCAAGAGTGAAGAAAGTAAACCGTGGTTCTTCACTGCCATCCATTTCCTTTCCTTTCATTGGGTTCCAGCAAAGCTCAAAGCCAGCAGTCAGGATGATTTAGAAAGTCCTGAGCCTCCAGGCGCTGCCACTGAGCCACTCATGGGAAAGATCTAATCTGCTAGGCTGTGTGGGCGGAGAGGGCCTGCTGTGAACTTTTTCCAGGAAGCAGATGGAGGGCAGAAGGTGGGTGACTTTTTTATGTGTGTTTGTTCCAGCTGTTGGTTAGTTATTTGGTTCCTGCAGCAGCTGGAATCAGGCGGAGAGACCTCAGAATTCCAGCCTGCTTTGCAACCTGCTTCGCAATTAACGAGAAACCACAGAACATCCAAGTTGGGTAATCCACATGCAACTCCATGTCCCTCACCCCACACCATGGGCAGGCGCCAGCCCCATCATGAACACTCAGGCTCTCAAGCTTCAGCTGCAGAAGAAAGAGCCCCACTCCCCCACCTCCCCAAGGCCTGCAGTTATCCCTGGGTGTCCCCAGGGGTACCGCACATGAGCTTGCCCACGAGACAGCTCACGCTCTCACTCCAGTCCTGGCCAATGCACGATGCACTCCTTCTGCCTGTGGCCCAGCAACTGCACTCCCCAGAGCTGCAAATGCTTTCACTGTGATGCTGGGCCCTGCAGAACTGGGGCAAGTCTTCTCCTTTGCCTTCAGGGGTCTTCTAGGGACACAAGTTGGGCTTGAAGGGGGATGTGCATAGGGCACATGCTCGCATGTGCAGGGACTCTGCTTAATGTCACACAAGAAACTGACATGTTTGTGGTTTCTCAGTAGAGATACGGAAGCTAGGAGGGAAGAAGAAATATATTCACCTTTACTCCTCTTTGTGTATGTTGGATTTGGTAACTATGTATATATGTGCCTTTTTAAAATTTAAAATAGCAAATAAATGTATAGGTAAGCTATTGAGTTTTTTTTGTTATTGCGTACCATCGAGTCAGAGTCAATCCAAAGCTGACCCTTCAGTGGGTTTTCAGAGGCAGTTAATTGCATGGGAGGAGACTGGCCATCCTTCTCTTGCAGAGCAGCTGGTGGATTCAAAGTATGTGCCTTTGAGATTGCAGCACACCTTCTTACCACTGGGCCACCAGAGTGGTTAGTTGCCATCAAATATGTGCTGCATCAATGGCAAGAGAATGGAGATAGGCTTTGTCTCGTCTGAGAAGCCCTCCTGAGCCGGCCTTGCATGCCGAGCTCCAGAGGGACGGAGAAAGGACCTTTACATCACCACAGGGAGGTACCACGGCAGGCTGAGCCACTCCCAGCAGTGTGGCCTTGGGCCCTCACCTCCTCTCCTATCCCAGTTTCCTCATTCATCACACACGGTATCTCTACAGACTGTCTTCTACAAAGGCAACCACAATCATGCATCCCGTTCCTGCATGCTATGCTCTCCCTCTGCATGAGATCCTCTCATCGAGATGAGGGTTTATGTCCCCTTCTCTGAGTCTAAGCAGGGTGAGGACTCACTTCTTATAACCACACTGTGACAAGTGGCAGTCCTTGACCTCCAAGGCTGGACCAGCAAGGGTAATTCAGATCCACTTTGTTCTTCTGAAGTCTCCTGTTGGCGCCATGGAAGAATTTCAGCTAGCCTGCAGCCACCCTGTATTGAGGCAGCCCACGCTATGGAGAGGCCAGTCAAAGCTGAATCTTAGAACCTTCCATCCAGGTAGAACCACTCTGATAATTCCTCTTCCACCACTGGTCACTAAGTCACCCCCCAGCCTGAGTCCTCCCAGCTGAGATCTCAGGTACTACAGAGAGAAATCACTTTTGCTCTGCCACTCACAATCCTGGCCCAGAGAATCAATAAACTTAATAACCATTTGTTCCCCTGTAAGTGTGGAGTAGCTGCTCTGTGGGGAGAATCGAGCAGATATACCGAAGGAGAGGAGTCAGGAGGGAGGACTGGCTTGATCTGAGCTCCCCTCCCATTCTTCCCCTGCCCTTCCTTCCAGAATAACATTCTGGGATTTGAGACTGATGAGTATGAATGGAGATTCCAAGCTGAGTACAGTCTATCTCAACTACACTGGGCATCCTGAGGATCAGATGAAGCCTGACTCCTCTGTACAGTCCAGTGACAGGAGCGGAGCCAGCACACACTATGCCATCAATTAACATTCCATAAATGGCAGTGTAAGTTGGTGTTTTCAACCACAAATGTCAAGAAGGCAGAGACCGGCCCTGGGTCCATCTGCAGGCCTCTGGATGGTTGTTTCAGGTGCCAGCATGTTGGTTCTAGCTCAGAGCGAACCAAGATCCAAGAGAAGAAGGCACTGCTCAGCACCATGCCATCCTCCCAATCAGCACTGCCCGAGCCCACACTGCAGCCACTGTGCCCTAACTGCAGCCACTGTGCCTTCACTGCAGCCACTGTGTCCACACTGCAGCCACTGTGCCCACACTGCAGCCACTGTGCCCTCACTGCAGCCACTGCGCCCTCACTGCAGCTACTGTGCCCTCACTATAGCCATTGTGTGCACATGGCTCATCGAGGTGCCTTTTCACACAGCTTCTGCTTTACCAGATCCAGTGCCCTTTGTCGACGCCACAATCCAAAGGCATCTTCCTTGCTCACTGTCCAGCTTCCACACACAGGCCAAGTGATCAGTTCTCTAACCAATCATCATAGATCACGCAATTCAAGTGCCATGGCTGTGCTTTAACAAGAGCTTTGAATTTTCCCCCACTTAGAAGGAACATCTGTAAGTATAAATTGGTTTTTGCTAGGATTTTTACTTTTTAAAGGCTAATGCGGTAATACACGCCAACCCTCAACTATCTGTTTAATCTTCTTTCCTCTGAATATTCATTCAGTCTGTGGAAAAATGTACCCAACCTCTCAGCATAGTTTTCTCTGTGTAAACTTGTTAGAGGAGAGGAAAGCTGAGGCTTGGATGGGAAGGCATGGATCCCAAAGAGTGATAAGGCTATGGTACCTGCCAGTGGAAGGAATGAGGGTACTTATCAGGTGAAAGCAGAAGAGGCCCATCTTCTCTAGAAGGGCTCTGTCTTGGGATTCCCTAGACATCCATGTGAGCAATTTTCAGTGACAAGCTACTTACACACTCCGTGACCCAAGGAGAGGATAGACTGCAGCTGGGGTGAACGCTACACCCATCTTAGCTAGGATCGGGGAGTCCCAGAACTGAAAACATGCACCATGAACCCAAGGCTGTGCTCTGGTCACGCTCAGAGGAAGGGCAAGGGAGGGAGCAGCCAGGGAAGTGGAGGCATCATTTAACATCAACGTGCAATAAAACAGGCACATTTAAGGTGTGTGAATCACCCTTCTACATATCAACAATCAAAATGGGTGCATTGTAGGGTGTGTGACTCTCATCCTTCTATATTTCAACAATAAAACGGATGCATTGTAGGGTGTATAAACCACCCCTCTACACAGGTGTTAAAACAACAAAGCATGTTCCCTCTAGGAATTCCATTAGGAATGTTCAAATTTACTGAACACCTACTATGTGCAAAAATCTGTCAAAGACTTCTCCAAAATGCTAACATTATGCTGAGTGAAATATCCCAGTCACAAAAGGACAAATATTACATGATGCCACTGTTGTAGAATGGGACTGTCCTTGGGGTTGGGGAGAGACTGAGTAAGATGGGTTCAATAATGTATACTGCACTGAAACAGAGGAGGGAGAAAACCGTCTAAAAGAGAGATATAACTAGGTATTTCTGTCATCACAGGAGACTAGAGTGAGGGCTACATGGTGGAGGGGACCTGGGGGAGGGTTTGTAAAACAATGAAAGAATCTTTCCTTTTACTTTTCCATAATTTCTGAACTCATGTACTTATAACTTGTTAGTCAAATTTGTGTCTTCTAGGTTGCAACACCCCCATGATACATCTTCAAGGATATGAACATGTACGGCCAAGCACAATCAATAAGAGTGCATCTAAATTCCAAAATCAATCTCCATAATAGTCTATGTGTTTTCTACTGCCAAAGGGGCCCTTTAGAGTAGTGAGAGAAGATCTTCACCCTGAAACCCACAGCGCCCCTTTTCAGCAGGAAGTAGCTAAGAGAATACGCCATCCCCTTTTCCTTATGACTCAGGGTGAAGTCTCTCTCAGGGAGGAGTGATAGGGAATGGCAAAGGACACACTGACAAAGAAGATTAATCAGAACTGGCTTTGACAAACACTGTGGCATTTGGACAAGAACAAACTGGGAGGAGGGTAGAGAGAATAGTGCAACAATGAATGAATGGAAACCCAAAATCTCTGTAAATGTTTATGAAAATTAATAAAATATAGAAAAAAAAGAAAAAAAACAAAATGCTAAAAAGCAACAGTGTCAGTTTAAAGACTCAAGTGTGCTTGACCCAATTAATGTATTGCTATGTATCTGAAAGCTGAATAAAGGTGACAAAACAAGAATTGATGCTTTTGAGTTGTGTTGGAGAAGAGTACTGAATATCCTATTGTTGTGTTATTACATGCCATCGAGTTGTAACTCATAGCAACCCTACGTACAACAGCTCTGAACCCTGCCCTATATTGAGCCAGTCTCACTGACTCCAACACACCTAATCCCACTGCCCTAGTTATCATGTCAATCCATCTCATCTGGGGTCTTCCTTTCTTGCATTGTCTCTTCATCCATCCAAGCATAATGTCCTTCTCCAAGGACCTGTCTCTCTTGGCCACATGCCCAAAGTATGTGAGACTGACCTTCAAAATCCTTGCCTCCAAGGAGAAACTTGGTTTCACCTTCTTCAAGACAGACCTATTTGTTCTCCTCATGGTCCATGTATGTTTAATACTCATCTCTAGCACCACAACTCAAGGCATCAATTCTTCTTCTGCCATCCTTCATCACTATGCAGCTCTTGTGAATAACAAATCTGAACCCTGCCCTATCCTGTACCATCCTCACCATCTGTATAGTGAGTAACTGCGAGAAGACCAAGGGGACAAAACAATATGCCTTGAAGAAAGTGCAACCAGGGTACTGCTTAGAAGCAAGGGTGGTGAAACTTTGTCTCATAAAATTTGGGCATGTTGTAAGGAGGACCCAGTCCTTGGAAAAAGACACCATGCTTGGTAAAGAGGAGGGTCAGAGAAAGAGAGGAAAGTCCTCCACAAGCTGAACTGACACAGTGACTATAACAATGAGTTTATGTCTATGGAAACGATGACAATGGCACAGGACAGGGTAGGGTACAGATGTACTGCTATTCATAAGGTAGCTATGGGGCCTGGTCAATTGGACAGCACCTAACAACAACAATGACAACTGTGTACAAGGCACTGATACAGGCTTTCACAAGTCCAGTAAGGAGGCAAAATAGTTCTGCCCTCCACACCTGTCTTAGAGGAGCCCGACAGCATCACATGCCAGCCTCTCCACTCAAGGCTGCAAAAAAGAAAAAATGAAACCTGTTCAGTGAAAAGCCACAGATAGGCACATACATGTATGGATATGATCACATTCGTACACGTGTGTGTATAACTTCATCTCTCCAGCACAAAGGCCCTGTTGATGGGCAGAAGACCTGACTCGAGCTCTAGCTCTGCCCTTTTCTGTGTTGAGGGGTCCTGGACAAGTTACTCTCTGGACCAGCACTGTGATGTCCTCTTTTCTCCTTGAGTCTGTTCTCAGAACAAGCAGAGATATGAGGTGCTCAAGAGTTAACTGCAACTCAAAGCCACCTCGTGAATCCCTGCCCTTCCCTGCACCAGCCTCACCATTTTTGACATGCTCCGGGGCCCACTGCTACAGTCACTTTATCAATCCATTTTGTCAAGGATCTTCCTCTCTTTTTCTGATCCTTTTTACCTTTCCCAGCATGATGTCTTTTTCCAAGGACTGAAGCCTCCTGACAATATGTCCAAAGTATGTGAGAAGTTTCACCATCCTTGCCTCTAAGGAGCACCTTGATTGTACCACCTTCAAGAGAGACTTGCTTGTTTCTTTGGTAGTCCATGGGAAATTCAATATTCTTTCTTCTTGCTCTTTTTATATCCCATCATATGACTCATAGCGATCACATGAACAACAGATACGAATTTTTTCTTATTCTGCACCATCCTATTATTTTAAATATACTTGATCTTAATGCTATAGCCACTGTGTCAATCCATCTGGCTGAAGGTCTTCCTCTATTTCACTGACCCTCCATTTTAGCAAGCATGATGTCCCTTTTCTAAGAGTAGCCTCTCCTAGCAACATGCCCAAAGTATATGCCCTTCTCCAACAGCTCAAAGGCATCAGTTCTTCTGCTGTTATCCTTATTCATTGTCCAGTTCTCAGATATATATCAGGTAATTGAAAACACCATGGCTTGGATGGGACACTCCTTAGTCCTTAAGCTGACATCATTGCTTTTCAGTATTTTGGAGATGTCCCTGACAGCAGCCTTTCCAGTGTAATATGTCTTTTGATTTCTTCTTTGCACATACAGTACCTGGAAAATAAGAACCTTTCTCTGCAGTGATTTCAAAAATCACTGCCTAACTTGGGAGAGACTGGAGAACATTATACTGAGTGAACTAACTCAATCCCATAAGGACAAATACTGTATAAGGCCATCATTGTACGAATAGAAAGATAACTAGTAATATGTATATGAGAATCCAAGGGGGGAGGATAGGAGCAGAAGGGTGAGGAGGGGCAGGAGGATAACCACAGGTACGCACATTTTGATGGGTAGAGGTAGAGATAGGGAAAGGAAATGAAATGGTAAAAATCCAGTGTGAAAAACAATGTATACACACTTTGTAAGCAAACCAGTATGTTGTTGTTGTTGATGATGATGATGAGTACCACTGAGTCAGAACTGACACATAGCTGACCCGGCTGACAGGTCTTCAGAAGCATTTAATTGCATGGGAGGAGAGTGCCCATCCTTCTGCAGAGCAGAAGTAGTCGCGAACCGCATGCCTTTGGGATTGCAGTGCAGCTTCATACCACCAGGCCATCAGAGCACCCTAAACCAGTATAAAATAAAAATTTATTTAAAAAAAATATAGTAAAAGAAGCCTCTCAGTTGCTGGCCTACGACAGGTATATGTGTCTACTATGCTATATGCCTCGAACCGTATCAGCTGCCATGACCATGTGGAGATGCATAGTAACCCTGTCTCCAGGCAGAGCTGTGCTCACTGGGACCCTCAGTGACTGTTTTGGAAGCAGATTGCCAGGCTTCTCCTCCGAGGCACCACTAAGTGGATTTAAACCTTCTGCCTTTAAGTTCACAACCTTTTGAGAATATTCACCCTTAGAAATCTTCCCTGACGCTAGACAACCCCAAAACACAGCTACACCCAAGGCTGCCCCTCAGCTCTGCAGAGTTCCTGGTTATGATCCTCTGGACCCAGTCCCCCAGGCCCCTGACAATTCCCAGATCTCCCTCAGCCTCCAGGAGCTGTGTGCGTGCTGGTTGACAGATACCTTTGCCAGTGCTTGGGTGCTCACTGTAGCTCCAACAATAATGGTTTATAAACGGGGGCTGTCCTTTTCCATAGAGAAGTGCCTTTCCCTTGTGGCCTAGCGGAGCCTGTAAATGGTGAAGGCGGCATTTGGCCGTCTCCTGTGCCCAGCTGACAGCGGGTTTACAGTTTATACTCTGGCCTTTGTAAACGCATTTGTCAGTGTGGAGAGTTCCTATGACGCTCGACCACCCAGGCGGAGGGGCAGGCAGGAAGCCGCCTTTCACTTGCACCCACAGTTGGCGTGGAGGCTGGCCACAGAATCACAGAATTTTGGTCACAAAGGGGAACTTTTTTGGCATTATCTCCTAAGCATCTCACTGGCGAAAGCAGCCCTTGTTTATACGAGGCAATTCCTGCAGCTAAATTTGGAAATTGTATGTATGTCACTAATCCACCAAGCCTAGAGAGGGATGATGCTGCCTCTGAGAAGCCACCCCAGTTCAGGGGCCTCTTGAGTGCACCTTCCAGCATAAAAGGGAAGCCATGAGCATGGAGTTAGGGGAGAGGAGGCTCACACTGGCACCCTCCCTCAGCATTGTCTGAGCCAGCCAAGGAGACATCCAAGGAGCCAAGGAGACATCCAAGGAGCCAAGGAGACATCCAAGGAGCCAAGGAGCCTCGGTGGGGCCAGGGGCCGGGATTTTAAGTGTCTGTGTATAAATGTCTGCAGTGTGGCTCCCTCTGGGCCAGCTCTCCAGTCTGGTCCACAGGAGTGGACTGCAGGAGGCGGTTGGTGGGTCAGAGAAAGCAGGGAATGATAAGGACTCTTGGAAGCCCCAGTGGGCGTGATAGCAGGGATGGAATGCAATATAATAAGTCACACTCACATTTTATCTGCACTGCTGAAGACATTTGCGAGGGAGGAAATAGCACCGTTTGTGGGATAGATAAAGGAGATGGAGCTGGTGATGGTGGTTCATCCACACACTCCCTCCACCCCAGGCCTCTACCTGAGAAGGGCCTGGAATTTAGCTGGGAGCCTTTCTGCTGCTGTTGCAACTTCTTATCACATACCAGTTGCCTCCCAGAAGCTCCTGCCTCTCCTTCAAACACCTTCTGCTGCTCGCCACCCCCCTCGCCCATCCTCTATTCTGCTGCAATCCACCCCCACTCCATCCTCAAACAGCTGGCGCCTCTGGTGGTCCAAACCCCACTTCATTGCCCTGGGACTCTGCCACCGCTGAGGGGGGCCAAGACCATGGCACACAGGGACAGCCTGTAGATGCTTACTCTTCACCCTTGTCTTATCCTGGAGATGGGGTCCTTCTGTGCCACCCACACACCAGGCATTCCTCTGGCTCCCAGGAGGCCTGGCAGTGACATGCAGATGCTAACTGAAAGGTCAGTGGTTCAAACACAGCAGAGAAAGATGAGCTGTTTCCTCCATAACGGTTTACTGGGATCGATGCAGGGTGGGCTCCACTGCAGTGGTTTACGACAGTGACAGTTCATTGGGGGCCCAGGGGAATATGTGGCTGTCAGGCTGTGAGCATGTACCAGGTACACATTCTCCACAGCTGTGAACATGTGCCCTGTGCTCCTGCTGGGTGATGCTCATCTCTCTTTGCTGCATTCCCTGTAAAGCAGAGCCTGAGGGAAGGACTGGAACACACATGACTGATCTAGAAGGTCTCCTGGTGGTGTCACTAGTGAAGCACTGGGTTGTCAAGGCAAAGGAAAAAGAGTGGACACTCCAGTCACTCTACAGGAGAAAGAAAGGATGGTCTGCTTCTGTGAAGATGTACCGCCCTAGAGGCAGCTTCACTGTGCCCCCAGAAGTCCGGAAACAACAGCCCCGCAGCATAAAGCATACTTAGTGTCCAGCTCATTGTTCACAGATCCTCCAGTGAGAGAGACCAGGCTCCTCAGAGAGATGGGCGATCATAGGGCTGGGCCCAAGAGCACAGATGAGTCAGGAACATCATGTAGTTCCAGAAAGCAAGAAAATGCTCAAAGAAACAGAATGAGATCCACAGTAATAGGGTACATCACAAAGACACAGAAGCCAGCTGATGAGTGCCCTCCCCAGGCCAAAGATGGAATAACTGGGGCAGTAAAAACAAGGAAGCGGTAGTATGACTGTAATTTGCATGATAAAACAAAAATTCACAAGTCCTTACTTGGCCTAGGATGGGTTCTGTACAGAAATAAAATCAATTTGGGGGGGGGGATCACATATATACACACACCTAATAGCTCAACTGATTGCCATCAAGTCAGAACCTACTTGAAGGTGATCTTCCTATAGGTTTTCTGAGGCTGTAAAACACACAGAAGGAGACTGCCCATCCTCCCACAAAGCAGCTGGTAGATTCCAACCATCAGAGAGGTTCAGCCTGGGGGTGAAACTGCCTATGGTCTACACACACCTCCAGGGCATTTGCGTGTGCTTGCTCGCTCTCTCTCTCTCTCTCTCACACACACACACACACACACACACACACACACACACACACACTTCAGCTATCAGCACTATGTACCAGGGCTACACATATACGAAGAGATTTCTTCCTAGGAACTGGCATCTCTGCTTGCAGAGACTGGCAAATCCCAGCACCATGGGCCAGACCTCTTAATTCCTATAGCTTCAGAGATTGATAAATCCAAGGTCAGCAGGTAAGGCAGGACACTAGGTCAAGGCCAAGAACCAAAGAGCTGAAAAGCCAGACACAGAGTCCAGATGCAGCAAAGCCAAAAGACCTGTGCCAGACTTCCTTATACAGCCATACCTCCAACAAAAGCCCCTCTTGACTGACTGGCTGATCAGCAGGGCTCATCAAGAGAATGGCTACATGCCAGCAGACCTCACTGAGGGAATCAGTAGGGAATAAAGACATCACAATCACCAACTCAGAGCCTCGCCTGCAACCAAACTAGTGTACAACTGTGGCCGTCACATACTGATCTAAATAAATGAATGAATGAATGAATGAATAAACATAAACAGCCAGAAAGGATGAAAGATTCTTTCCTACAGAAGTAGACAATTCTGTAAAGGGAGGAGACAGGAAAGTAATCTGTCAAACCCTACCTAGGACACCAAGGTCACCTCAGCAGTCATCGCTCAGTGTTGACAGTATGGACCACTGATATAAGGACCTTTGACTTCAATGGTCATCCTCCAAAAGCCTCCAAAAGCCTCATCAGCCAGTCTAAACTTGAGAAGAAACATCAGACAAATCCCAAGTGGATGTTCTACAAAATTACTATGTTCCCTCAGAATCTGCAAGTCACTAAAACCAAGCCAAAGAGTCCAAGGCAATGTGACAACTCAGTGTGGAATTCTGGGACAGAACTATAACAAAGAATGAATGATTGATAGATAAGATAGATAGATAGATAGATAGATAGATAGATAGATAGAGACAGATCTTTAAATATTTATATGTACAGAACAACTAAAAAATTATATATAAACTAAAATATGATATATATCTTTGCATATAACTAAAAATTATATATATAAAATTATTACATATATAAATATATATATCAACTAAAGTATGAAATACATCTATATCTCAACTAAAGTCTGGTATTAATTTAGTACCAGTGCATCATCAATGTCAGTTGATGGATGTAAAATGTAACTCATGAAAAAACAGTGCAGGGTATATAGACACATTCTGTACTGTCTTCACAGTATTTCTGTAAATCTAAATGTAATTAGAAAACAAAATCTTTAAGTACTTACTAAAGAAACTCAAAGACTATAATCTTCAATAGTAATCTACCTAGTTAAAAAGAAAACAAAAACTACCACAGCTGTACCAAGAAACAAAACGATGGTAAGGTGATAAAAGATGGAAATTGTCAAGGATTTCATTTTACTTAGATCCACAGCAACGCTTATTGTGACAGGAGTCAAGAAATCTTAAATTGTATTGTTTTGGGCAAATCCTCTGTCAAGCACTTCTGCCGAGTGCTAAAGAGCAAGGATATGAGTTTAAAGACAAAGGTGCAGTTGACCCAAGCTGTATTTTCAATTGTTTCATCTGCATGCATGTGAAAGCTGGACAATGAGTAAGGGAGACTGAAGAACCGAGGACTGGATTGTGCTGTTGGCAGAGTACTGAACATACTGCAGACTGCCAAATGAACAAACCCATCTGTCCTGGAGCAAGGATGGTGAGCTTTAGGCATGTTGTCAGGAGGGGCCAGTTGCTGGAGAAGGACATAGTGCTTAATAAAGTAGATGGTGAGGGAAGAAGAGGAAGGCCATCAAAAAGGTGGACTGACAGGACGGCTCTGACAGTGGGCTTGGGCACAGTGGAGACTGGAGGATGGGACAGGATAGGCAGGGTTTCACTCTGTTGTACAGAGTTGCTATGAGTTGGAGGCAACTCAATGGCTCCTAACAATAGCTTTCTAAAAGAGGCTTCTTTGAAAAACAAACAAAAAAAAAACTACTGAACTCCAGGAAGAGTTCTGTTTTGTTCTGTCTTGTTAAATCCCTCGTTTCTAAAACACTACCTGCCATCATACCGAAAACATGACCTACCATCTTCACCCCACGCCCACTGTAGTGCCACTGATTCCAGCTCACAGAGACCCTGCAGGACAGAGTAAAACTTCCTCCTCCTCAGGGCAGCTACTTTTGGGGCTGGAGACACAGAGCCTAAGGCACAGGGAGAAGGTTGGCAGAGCCAGGTCCATGTGGGACTTTCCTTAGGGATCTGAAGGCTGTGACAGAGCCGTTCTGCCTCCTTGCCCTGGTGCCTCAGCAGCCTAGGGAGAACTCAGGCTTGGGTTCAAACTCCTGCCCTGACCCTGACCAGCTGGTGACTTAACTCAGGCCCCTTAACCAACTTCAACAAGGCCTCATGGTGCGTGCAGAGGACTGGAGCTGCTCTGCCTAGAATATCTGGTAGCAGTGTGATGCATCCTCTTTACCTGGCACGCTTAGACTTCGCCGAAGGAGTAACCTTTCCACTTCTAGTGCCTTGGGGTGAATGCAGACTGCTCAGGCCTGGCTCCCTGCCTCTCGCTTCCTGGGACCCTGCGCTGAGGTGACAGCACCTGGGCTGGTCTGCTGCTCAGAAAGGAGTCCACTGAACCTGGAGAAAGACCCGGCTGTATGCTTCCATGAAGATGACGGCCTTGGGAGACCTCTGTGGCAGTTCTACTCTGTCCTACAGGGTTTGTGAGTCAGTGTTTGGGTATCAGTGGACTGTGTAGCACACAGTGGCCCCAGAACCATTGTCCAGCCCATTCTGTGTGTCTACCATGCAGGGAGGTGGGGCTGCAGCATCAACATCCTGCTGAGCTCACGGGGATCAGGCTCCAGCTGGAGCCTCCAATGCTCATGCTGGCTCCAACCTGGCAACACACAGACTCTCTGTTACCAGGGCAGTGAGGGCAGCAAGCTTAGAGAACTCGTCCTCACGTCTGAGGGCACCACCATTTCCATCACAGCCCACTGGCTGGAGCCAGTCACATGGGCCAGCCTAACAGCAAAGGAGGCTGGGAAGCAGAACTTTCCTCCCGTGTGCCCAGTAAAGACAACTGGGAAGAAAGCACAGAACTGCTCTTCCATGGCTCCGCAAGCCATGCATCAAGATCAAACAACTCCTAAGCCCCTTGCCAGTTTCCTGAGTCCCTCTGCGGGCATCCAGAACAAAGCTGGGGTACAGGGAGGAGTGGCCGAGCACAGCAGCCTGTTCTGAGCAGGCGCCAAGGGATCTGGCGAGTCTCACGACTGTCTTATCACTCTACAATATGTCAGCAAATTCTTGAGCAGACACTACTGAAGGACTAGAAAGACCACATTTTATCACCCCCTCTTACACAACCTGGGCTGATAGCCCGGCTAATCCCCATTGGCCCACGAGCCAGCTGGGATGACAGCGGGCAGGGAGGTGGGGAGGAGGGCAGCCTCCCAGGTTATCAGGCCCCTGCCAACGGCCTCCCTCCATGCCAGCTCTGGAGGAAGACTCTGCATTCTGGAGGCTTTGGGGCCTTTCCTTCAGGGCAGCCTGTAGACCAGGCGAGGAGCTGTTTCCTCAGAGCTGGGAGGTGTTCAGACGCAGGTGCTCCTGAGAGCCAGGTCAGCCCTGTGCCCTCTGCTAGCCCCTGCTTGCCCCACAATGCTCATGCTCAATGTAGCCTGTTTGCGAGGTCTCACATCCTTCCATCCCTCTCTACCCCTCTCCCTCTCTGCCCACAAGACAGCTCAAGTGCCCCTGCTCAAGGAAGCTCTTCCACTGGGACTGCCACTGCTCAAGGACCCGGTGGCCCTTCCTTCTCTCTCTGCCCACTTAGGCGAGCATCTGAGTGCTGAGGGTCAGTTCTTGGTTCAGCTTCCTCCTCTGCTTGTCTTGCTCTTGAACACTGACAAGCTAAAGGGATGGAAGAAAGAGGAAGTAAAAGAAAAAACAAACCTCAAAGGGCATCACCAGAAGGCAAATTGAAGCATTTCATGAAATAGGCAAAGGTCTGGAATTTAAAACAAGGACAAGACAATGTGTGACCTTTCTCAAATAGAAAGTACAAAAGACAACACTTCCTTATAAGAGGTGATAGAGCGGTAATGGTATATCGATTAATAAGAGACTCTCACATGCAATTTTTTACAAAGGACAGACTAACTAGAAAGAAACTCAACAAAACTCCAGAAAATCTAAACAACACAGTAAAACAATTTGTATGGCACTTAGAAAACACTCCACAGACAGCAATGCACATGGGCTTTTCCAGCAGGTATGATGTTTTTCCCAGAATGGGTCATGTATCAGGCCACAAAGTAAGTATCAATCAATTAAAAACATCTAAATAACATAAAGCACCTTCTCAGATCATGCTATGAAACTAGCATTCAATAACGGGAAGAAAAAAGAAAAGATTAGACACATGGAAACTGACTAACACAATGTCTTATCAACACTGAGTAATAGAAGAAACAAAAATTGAAATTTTAAAACATCTTAGAATCAAGTAAGAATAAAAACACAGAATGCACTGATGTCATTTTACAGCAATGAGTGTATACATTAAAAACTAAGAAAGATACAAAATTAACACCCTAACACAAAACCTCCAATAATTAGAAAAAGAGAAGCTGGTGGGTGGGTGGGGTGAAGAAGCAGAAATAATGAAACTAAAACCAGAAAAACAGTAGAAAATATCAACAGACCAGAAGCTGGCTCTCTGAAATGTTTAATAAAATTGACAATCCATTAGTCAACTTAACAGGAAAAGGAGAAGATGCAAATAATGTGAATTTTAAAAACTTAAACGAGTGACATTATAACAGAGACAACTGAAAACAAAAAGGATAACAGAATGCTATGAAGAACTATACAAGAACAAAGACCCAGAAAAAAAATGAATGCATTTCCAGAAACATACTAACCTACCTAAATCAGCACAAACAGGTAGAAAATCTGAACAGATATGAAACAACACAAAAGATGGGATTCAAGAAGTCATGAGGAAAAAAAGGAAAACAGAAAACAACGGCACACTGCCCAGTTCTTTCTAGGAGGCAATTATTGCTCTGAAACCAAAGCCAGGCAAAGATAGCACAAAACCACAGGCCAACATCCCTCCTGAACAGATCCCAGTCAACAGGCTCCAATGTCATGGAAAATGATTGTACAGACAGCTGGACAGCTCCTGAGTATATAAAAACCACAGAATTATGTCCTTTAAATATCCCCCAATGCCTGCTTTGTATTTACATATTTATGAGTGAATGGATACATATACTAATATGCAAGGAGTTCTGATGGCATAGTGTGTTATGTGCTGCACTGCCAACTGAAAGCTCAGCTGTTTGAATCCCACAGCTGCTCCATGAGAAGAAAGGGTGGTCTCCTCCCGGAGAGATATACAGCCTTGGGCCTTATGAGCAGGAGTCAACTAAAGGCAGTGTTTCTGCTGTCATATGTCACTGAGTCAGAATCAACTCACAGCTGACCTGACAGCTGGTTTTCAGAGACAGTAAATCACATTGGAGGAGCATGCCCATCCTTCTCCCACCAAGGAGCTGGTAGATTAGAACTGCGTGCTGTCTTTGGGTTAGCAGTGCAACTTCTTATAACTAAGCCACCAGAGCTCGCTCAAGGGCAGTGAGTGGGTTTAAAATGCACAAAGAGAATAGGACAAAAGGCATCTTTCCCATTCCACTCTCCAAACAAAAGCAGACTGGAGAGAGAGGAATGTGACAGAGGCAGGCCATCTGTCCCCAACCTCAGGACAGACTATCTGAGTAGGGTCTGTACTCCTGGGGTTGGCCCTGGTTCTCCCACCCCACCCCCACTTCTGCCTGGAAAAAGAAAAACTGACTCCTGGCCGGGATCCATCCCCACGCAGCTCCTGTGTTTGAGCAGGGCCGCTGTTTAGACAGCCTGTTTCGGTGGGTGGTCAGGCCGAGCGCAGCGGCAGAGTTTACAGAAGGTGCTGGCACAAATGAACTGTTGATGACCAATTGGAAGGCTCAGTGAAATCACAACACGTAAAATATGAAAACGGGGCCCTCTGGGCGGGGGGTGGACAGAAAGGAAAGGACAATCAGGCAGGTCCACAGAAGTCTGGCCATCAAACACATGTGCCGCGGCTGGCCCTCCCTGTCTGCCAGCGCACACCATCTTTTTTTTTTTTTAAGCTTCATAGATTTAAATAGTTTTTCTGCATCAGATACAAGAAACAGACCAGCGTTTTCTCATCCCCTGCTATGTGGCAAGCTAATATTTGGCCATTTACGCTCTGCTGGAGACCATTTCTGGAAGAGAAGGGTCCTTCCCAGGTTGGTGGCCACCCGCCCACCCTGACCACCCGCATCCACTGTGGCCACCAGCAGCTGCACTGACTCTGGTTGGGGCACAAAGGTTTAGCAAGTCTGGGTGGAGATTTGGTCCACCAAACAAATTCATATGCTCTGCAACCACAGCATGGAGAGAAGGCTGCAGGACACTCCTGAGTGTGTGTCAGTGGGCTCTTTGGGGTTAGGTCTGTGCAACCCGTCCTGACTCACAGCTTTTAAAAGAGTGAAACACTATTCAGTTCCGGGTCACCCCCACAGGGATTGCCATGTTTCAGCCCACTGCCTCAGCCACTGTGCTAATTCACCACACTGAAGAACAGAGGCCCTCTTTCAAAGGGCACGGTTTTGATCTGTTGTTCACAGTGTTGCTAGGAGTCGTGGTCAACTCCATTTAACAACTACTTTACCAAGCACGATGTCTTTCTTTCTTCGAGTCCCTACTAATAATGTGTCCAAAGCACCTAAGATAAAGCCTCACCATCTTTATTTCTAAGTAATCAATGTGTCCAGAGTACATGAGATGACTAAGGACCTTTCTGTTTGTTCTTTTCCCAAGACATTCAGGGAGCCCATAGTGCACTCAATATTCTCTTATGGTCTGTTCTGATTTAACATGCAGATGAGGTGACTGAAATACCCTGGTTCAGGGCAGGTGCACTGTAGTCCTCAAAAGGACTGTTTGCCCAAAGTGACGGTTTGCTCTTTAACATTTTAAAGAGATCTCTTGCAGGAGATTTGACTGAGACCTTTGCAATATGTTGTTTGATGAGATCCTTGATAATTTTTAAAAATAATGCAAGTCCATAGAACGACATAAATCTAAATCACACAGTCCATACTCTAGAATGTAGTTTCATAATCCTTTCATTTTTAGATAGAAAATGTTATCATGGATTAGATTAGAAGGCTTTGGATATCTTCCCAGTGTTTTTTCCTCCTCAGAAGATCCTACTAACATGGAAGAGAAAGACAGGAGGGGGGAGAGAGAGAGAGAGAGAGAGAGTGTGTGTGTGCAAATGTACTTTCTCTTTTTTTAAATTTTATTTAAATTTATTATTAGTTTCAGTAAAAATTTACAGAGACTTTGGATTTCCATTCATTCATTGTTGCACTTTT